>NC_056734.1:553846239-553863739 GCF_019279795.1 Protopterus annectens | reverse complement strand
TTTACAATCAGTATAATGGTTAAAACTCATATTTAATATGTGTATCAGGATGTACAAAATAATTCACGTTAGCTATAAAGCTACATTGATTACAGTTTCGACACAAGAACGTTCCTTTCCTCAGGGAATGAGGTTCCTTCCTGATATTATTCTCATAACATAAAATCCGTTTTAGTGATTGTGTTCCTATAACTAAAATTCGGATGTATTCCTACTATTTCCTTAATATGTTCATCCAATAATAATATACCCCAGTTCTTCTTAATTATCTCTGTCACTGTATTGTTGTTATTTGTATAAGGAATAATTAATCTTTTTACCTTCGAAGTATTAGTAACTCTTTGTTCTGTGTGTGTCTGGCTACCTCTCCTAATATAGGGTCGTACTGATCTGTCACATTCAACTTCTTGCATCACTTTAAGGTCACATGAACGATGACCTCTCTCCATAAAATCCTTCTGTATATCATTGATGGCTTCTTGATACGTCTCCTCTTCACTAACCAAGTGAGAAAACCTTTTTTACAACATTCCTATGTATATGTGTTGGATGCATACTATTCCGATGTAGAAGGGCATTCCTTCGACAAGGTTTCCTATAAATTTCAATAGTAATCAAACCATTGCCTTTCCTAAGTAATACATCCAAAAATTCAATCACATTTTGAGGCCATTTGCCTGTCAATGTAAGAAAAGTAGTCGTCCCATTAACATGGGAGATGAATTCATCAATTGTAGTTGAATCACCTCCCCATATAAGGAAGACATCGTCCACAAACCTTTTATAAATGTACATGATCTAAAACATAGGTGTACTCCCAATATGCCAAAACCAAATTCGCATATGAATTGGCACAGGGTATACCCATTGTTACTCCTGTAGTTTGTAGGAAATAATTCCCATTATATGTAAACACATTGTTTGTAAGAACTAATTACATTAACATAACAATCCTAATGATCCGATTGTTGGTCAACTCTTTCTGTATTAAGTATAGTCTTCAATAATCTAAACCAACGTCATTTGGTATGCTGGTAAAAAGTGGCACTACATCTAAGGTAATCATATAGTCAGACACATTCAACCTTCCAGTAAAATTATAGGGTGAAAGAGTTTCAAGAAATTGTTGAGTGTCCCTTAGAATTGAATTTGTAGACTCTACCAGTGGTCTCAATTGTTTTTCTAAATAAATGGATATAGATTCGGTTAAACAGCCTCTGCCAGAAACAATGGGTCTAAAAGGTGGATTCTCTAACGTTTTATGTATCTTAGAAACACCCCTGAATATAGGAATCGGCTGTTTTTCTATGAGAAAGTACTTGTACAAATCACCATCAATAATACTGCACATTAGCATATCATATAAATCATCATGAACATCTTTAATCAACTTATCAAGTTGAGACTTAAAGTACTATAAGTGTTCAAGTCTGATAGCATAGCTTTAATACTGGTATGGTAATACTCTTGGTCTAACAGGACCACCGCTCCCCCTTTATCTGCAGGTCTGATAATTAAATCCTTGTCCTGTAACTTTTCATCTCTATTTAAATTATAAAATTCTGGTTTTAAACATTGCTTATCTTGTTGAAAGGCTATAAGTAAATCATTAGCACAAGCTTTCTCAAAACTTTCTAATAGTGGATGCAGATTTGGTGTATATACTGACGGTTTCCTAAAACCAAAGTCTTGTCTGTTATCAACAGTGATATTCTCATACTGTAAATTCAAAGCCACATTCTAGCAAAACACTTTACATCTATAATCAGATCACTAACATCGATATTCTGTGATGGAATAAATGAAAGTCCTTTGTTTAAAACTGCTTTTTCAGCAGGTGTTAATACATACTTGGAAAGATTAATTGTTAAGTCCTGTTTTTACTGGCTTGAGAGTCTTCCTCTGAAATTCGTGCTGCTTGCCTGACATTTTCCGCTTCTTCCCCTTGTAATATGGGCTCCATGGTTGTCGATTGGTTGGCCAAAATGGTAGTGGAAAATGGAGTGAGGAAATATCCTCGGATGTCATCACTGGCGTTGGTTCTGGAATGTGAACCTTTCTCCTTACTACTGGCTCCTTCAAGGAAGAAGTCTGCAGAGCCATGTGTTCAATATTCACATTTGAAATCACTGCTTCTTCATGAAGTATCTCGCCACCTTCGGGCAGAAGTGATGTCATCTGTGCGGAACTAGATGAATGAATAGAACGCTCTACTGTTGTCTGTAGTCCATTGTGACGGGAAACTGTATCTCTGGTCCAGGTGGATTCCCTCGGCCAAGAGGAGACGTCCCCCTTGCTAAAATCGAGACAATCTCTCTCTAGCTTCTCCTTGGCTAACACTAGCCTATTGTCCAATGACACTAGAGAAGTTGTTAATTCATTTAGAAACTCATCCCTTTGAGTATTCATTACTAAGAGGCTTAATTCATGCTCCAATTTACTAGCCTCTGCACCGAGTTCTTTTTCTGTCAAGTCATATTGTTCAATTAAGAGCTCCATGTAGCCGTAGCTGGTCTCCAAATTAAGTTTCTTCCATTTAGAAAGCAGCCGAGGATATGTAGATCCAAACGTTGGCATCTTAAGAATATGGAGACCCCTCGGAACAATCTTAAATGAAATGCAAGCCTCCATAAGTATTTTCTGCCGTTGGATATTTTTGATTTTAGTTAATACATCTTCAAGTTTCCTCATTAACTGTAAAGCATTAATGTTAACTGTTTCACCTTTATGTTTCGTTGCACTATTTGCTAATTCCAGGTATGATAACCGCAAAAGCGGATTACCTTCAGTTGTTAACAGTTGTTTGAACTTGTCAGCATTTACATTGATGTCAGCAGTTTCAGTTAGTTGTAAATGGGTTTCTTCTGGCATGTCCCTGGGTGTATCCAATAAACTCCAAATAAAGCTCGATCCATGAGGTATGGTTTCAGTGAAACCCTGTCATTCAAACCATGTCCTCTGTCTGTTAAATAGGTCTCTCTCACTTTTTCCTTGTGTGCATGTTAACCCCCAGGACTAGGCTACAAAGTAGTAACCATAACTTCTCCTCGGCACTAAAACTATAGCAACCTCTGCCCTATTTACCTAGCAGACCCTGACTTAACCTTTGTAGCTCTATGTCCCAACTTAATGCATATCTTACCCAACAAATGACATGTGAATGCTTTATTCTGGCCTGTGTCACCTAACAATATCTTCTGAAGAAAATACATTTCTTACTGGTTACTAAACGTTTGATTTTAGCTGATGTTCTGGGTACACCTAGACCTTTGTATTTAAGATAAACCGCTTCAATCCTGGTAACATCATATTGTATATATTATAAATAGTTTCTGTTTTTATTCACACCTAATTTAGAAACTGTATTTAAATTTCAGCAACTATATTTTATTTAACATTTGTAACCATGGTAAAGCACTGGTCACAAGTGACCAGTTTCATTCTTTGCCTGGGAATACAAAGAAAGTGAAAATACACACCTGCAAAATATTATCAGCTAACAAAAATGTGAAGAATATATACAACTGTTGCCATATAAATCAAGTCACATTTCCTTTACAAGGCAGGGTGTCTGTGCAATGATTTCAAATGTGTGTTGTCCAAATGGCAAATATAGGATAGTTGGGGGAGGGGTATAGTACAGCCAAGGTTCTTTTAAGAGACCAAGACAGTATCAATGATTTGCTAATACGTTTGAATTCTGCACTGCATTCGCACCTCATTGCAGTATTTTTTTTTTGCATTGCTATTGTATGCTTGCCTGAAATTTGTTGACAGTGATCTGTGTCCATTAGAAATTAAACATAACTAATTAAAACACTATGCTATGAAGAAACTTGTGCAGAGACCAAACGTGCAGTCTGATTCGGAAGCCGCTGCATCACTGAGCACAGGCTGAGTAGCATATACTTGCTTAGTCACCTTGTATAGCTGTGCGTAGGCTTGCTTTAACGAAGACTCGCACAGTTATGCGGAGCTCAGTTCACAGGGATGGAGACAGACATAAAAGCTCCACAGGCAGTGTGCAGCAGGGTTTTTTTATGGTTCCTTCAGTGGGCTGTTATCAGGCAGAGAACACATGAGGTGACTGACACTTTCTTGCAACATATTGGGGAGAGTGGCATAAAACAGATTAACCTTTGATTTGGTAAGCTCTTGCTTCCCACACCTGTCATTTGAACTGTTTGTGGGTTGCACTGTGACTGCTGTCCATGCAAAACATGCCCTTCAAGCTGTACCATAAAGGTTCTAAATGAATAAAACTGCTCTGTCCATTTTAAATGTGGGTGTCAAAGATACGATTACATTTGCTGTAATGTAATTTTGAGGCAAATGCAGGTGAAGAATGCTAATTTAGTTAATACTGCAGATTGTCAGAAATAGGTTAGGATTGTTGGAAAATGTATTTTTATTATGATGTAAGAAAACATTATCACCCATTATTGTCCCTCCTGCTGTGTTTGTCTCACAGACTTTATTTTAATTTGGCACTCAGTTTTATCTTTTATAACAAGATCGCATCATTTGTACTGATTCCGGCCTACTTAGTCTGTGGATTTTTTATCTCAGCTTGCCTGCGTGGCTCAGTCTTTGATGTGTGTATGTATGTGTTCGTGGTAGGGGAGTGGAGATTAGTAATCGCTACATTAATTTGCAGGCTAATGAAGACTGAAATCTGCTGTCACATTTCTGTAATATACCCCTGACTAGCCCCTTCTAGTCAATGTCTAATGAAAAGTAATTATGAAAGGCAAGATTGCAAAGCATGGCTCATTCTGTTTTGTTACAGCAGAGACAAAAATGTATGCAGTATTACTGTAGTATTTCACCTTTTTGCGGAGTCCCCACCATAAAAGCAGTCCCAGTACTGAAAATGCAAAATCGGATTGTTTTCTTTAGCAGGTGATGGGTTCTATAATGTTTTCTCTTCTGAACATCAGTTATTTGTTCTATTTTTTTTCTCTTATTTAAAATTTAAGGTACAGTAGTTTTGCTTTGAACTTGCAGTAGAAGAGGTTTATATTGCACAGTGACTACTTCTATTCAGGTTGGGGGGGGCTGGGATAATGTTAAAATAATAAATGCAACCTTTGACATACTGCCTCCCCTAGAAAGCCATCTTCAACATACACACACAGGTACAGAGTTGGCCTAATTTTTGTTGATATTCTTGTATCTCATGGTTGCAAGCTTTCACACTCATGAATTTCTAGAGGATATGTATATTCACTGATAAGGGCATTTTATATACAGCAAGCAGATGTTTTCAGCCTTGTGTGAAATTTAACTGAGGAACAAAATTACTTGGACAAACTGGGAAGTTTTAACATTTGGTTTGCTGACATTGCATTATTGAGCAAATGACTGAGCACTGTGCTTAGAGTCTTTTATGTGGTTTAAGAGTGGCAGACATGTTTAACAGTAATAGGTAGCCGTTCTGCAGGGCAATGGAGAAATTCAGGTTTATTTCATATACCTCCATTTTACTGCTTATTCAGCAGGGCACCATGGCTATAGCAAATTGGAGACAAATCGGTATTAAACTCTGTATTCAGCCTTTACCGTAATTGTCATACTCCACCTGACGGTGAACAAAAGTTAGAGTACAGGTTGATGAGAGCAACAAAACTGTTTTGAAATTACTGTAACAATGATGCATGCTGTACAGCAGTGCAAGGTTTATTAGGGATCTGTGGTTAAGTAAAGAACCTGGAGACTTCGCACTGGTCAGCCATAGACATTTTAAGTCAACAGAGGGGGTGGCACAGTGGATAGCATTGTCACTTCACAGCAAGAGGTTCCCTGGTTTGATTCTAATCTGGGATATCTTCTGTGTGGAATCTGCACGTCCTCCCTATGTTCACCTGGGTTTCCTCTGGGTGCTTCGGTTTTCTCCCACATTCCAAAGACATGTAGTAGGTGGATTGGACACTGCAAGTTGGCCATAAGTGAGTGTGTGTGCGAGTGTGTGTTGTGGATGAACTACCACGGCAGGGCTAGCCACCTGGCGGCATAAACCACGGATCTAGATGAATGCCACAGTTGAAGTGACACCTCAACCCCATATACAAAATTGGGGAAAAAGTTGTGGATGAATGGATGGATTGTATGTCTGACTTTATACAAGAGGGTTTTTTTTTTTTTTGAGTTCTCACACCTTTTATACCACACTGTATTTCCTGTCTGTAAAGGTGCTAGGAATTGGGTAATAGCCTTATTTTTGATCCAGATATGGACCTGTACAATTGTTTCAAATTTGTATACAAAAATGCACCTTTTCAACATAATACTGTACTCTGGCATGTGACAGAGTGCTATCATTATAAAGTATTTTATTGTAAGCTTTCTTTTTTTGAAGATGTTTGTCCTCCAAAATATTGTACCTCTTCAAGATGTTAAGGTTTGTCAGTATTTTTATTCTGCACAGTTCTTAAAATGATGGTGCGGTCACTTTTATAAACAAGTGCTGTTTGAAGACACCATTGCTTGAGACCTAGGGAAAAGGTCGTACGGATCTGGAATATCGGTCACGTTTAAGCAGACCACAACCAGCTCATTTAGTGTACGTGGATGGTTGATTTACAAAGCATATTATAATTTGCTGCAGCTTCAGTACTTATTAAACATTGTGTCCCTGAATAAAAATAGCTAAAGAATGCATTGAAAACAATACTGAGGTAAATGGACAAGGCCTAGTTATTTATGATGCACTGAAGGCCCCAATAAGCAGTGTAAGAAAAGCCACTGGAAAATGGAGTTTTTATTATTAAACAACAATGTTAAATAACTTGGTGAAATGTATTTTGCTTCTGCAACAGTGTAAGAAGGTTGATGCTTAAAACTGTAATGGCGGACTGTAGTCTGCTGTTAAATAAAAGTTATTTTCGAGAGGGATCTGTGCTATTGTTCTTTAAAAAGAGAGCCTCATTTTTAAATATTAAACACCAGAGTAACGCAGCAGGTCTTTTGAAGTGGCTGCTTTGTCTGTTTTCATAGTGTATTGATGATGGGGAAGAGATGTGGCAGGGGTGTATGACTAAGCCCCCCTGGTGTTATAACACAGTGTGTGGTGTCCTTAAATGATGACTTTCTCACAAAAAAAAGTTGTTTTGTTTGATTTTTTTCAGCACTGTAAGGGCACCATAATTGTCAGCTGTTTTATTGGAACATACGTTTGTCAATTCAGAAGTATAATTTTCAGGGTAAATGCTCCAGTAATAAGAAGTATGCATCAGTGTGAATAATATGATACAAAATGATTCACATGAAGTTGCTTTATCCTGAGTTGTGATGGGCTCTCCTTTCTAACTATATTCTATTTTATAGTAGAAGTTCTGGGTTTCCAAAAAGTTTGTCCTTACATTGTATCATGCCATTTATTGCCAACTGAACTAACTGTGTAGGTAGCAAGGGCGAGGTTTAGAACCTCTATTTTTTATGTTAATCCTCTGTCATTTAAGCACATGAAACAGCTTTCTATTTTGTCTCCGAGTTATTTGCTTACAAGACCGGGCCTAATTTAAAGATGAAATTCAAAAGGACAGATAGACAAGAGAATGCTGTTACACAATTTAAGGGAACACACAAATGTGGTTCATATATGCAATACACTTATATTTTGGAGGTCAATAGTTTAACATTAAATAATGACCTCTAGTCCATGGTTCAATTCATTAAAGAGGATTGTTAAACTAAAAATGTGGTGTACCTTGCAGTATGTTCAACTTCCTGCATTTTATGTGGGAAAAACAGAGAGATGCCTTAGGAAAAGAATTTATGAACATTATTATCAGATTACTATAACTGTCGGCCGCAGAGGTGCAGCGGTTAGCATTGTCGCTTCACAGCAAAAGGTTCTCCGGTTCAGTTCTTGACTGGAGCATCTTCTGTGCAGAGTCTGCATGTCCTCCTGTGGTCGAGTGAGTTTTAAAGACATGCAGGTAGGTGTGTGTGTACCTTCTGTGAAGGATGGGTGCCGGGCTGGCAACTTGACACCATAAAAACTCCACTGCCAATCAATCTGTGGATCGGTGATCTGCTGTGGCAACCCCTAACCAGAAAAAGCAGAAAGACATTACTGTTATCAGATTACTAAGTAGAATGTTTACAGTGCTCTATACAGGCACACTTTGAATTGTGCACACTTAAAGTTTTTTATTTTCAATTTTATAACAAGTAAAAGTAAACCCTAGAGGAGGTGATTTTTAAGAATAAATTAGAAGAGAAAGAAGCTTTCTGGCAGTTAAAACTTAATGCCCAAAAAATCCTGGTATTAATTGAACCCTCTTCCTCCAACCTTATTTAAATTCTAGGGTGCAATTTTTATAGTACAAGATTTTCAATTAAATTCACAGGTTTAAACTCTGTGTACAAAACTTTGGGAATGATACTTGAAACATTTATTTTGTCTTTTTAAACATTTTCTTACATAATTTATGCATATGTAATTCTATTTTATGGATATATGTGCCTTTAAAATTTAATTGTGTAATTGGTGGGCTTACTTTTTAAGTATGCAATAGTTTGTCTTCTGCAGATTCTAATGAAGTCCTAAGTTCCAAAGGACAAAAGCACTTAATCTTTGTGTTTTTTTTATCATACAGACCGTCAGAGTCAACATAAACTCTATGTGACAAATGTGAACAGTGATCTGAGCAAGTAGGTAGGTCTGTCTACCTATCCTCAACCAAGCCCTGCAGATTTTACCTCCTCCACTGCTGAGACTATGTGCTATTTTATCTGTTGCTCTGGTTCTAAAACTCCTATTTTGGAATTGCATTGTTTGCAGTAGTATAAATCTGTGGTCATTGACACCAGGACTTTAGAGCATGTTGTGAATGAAACGGTTAACTATTACATTTTTAACCCCACAGTAGTGACTTCATATTGTGACTTCATATTGATACTTCATACTTAAGAGTGTGGGATTCAGTATGTCTGATTGTTGCTGGGTCTTTTGGCTTTTCCCGGTTAGGGGTCGCCACAGCGGAACTCCGGTCCGCTAATGATTGGTAGTTGATTTTTACATGCCGAGTTACCAGCCCTGACGCACAACCTTCAACGAAGGTACATCCATTCACGCATGTCTCCACGCAGAAGACGCTCTAGCTGAGAATCGAACCAGACAGCGTCTTACTGTGAGGCGACAACGCTACCACAGCACCACCACCGCGGGTTCAGTATGTCTGATTGATGAATAATAATCAGAGGCAGTGTTAAGAAAAAAAGAACTAGTTAGTCAAAAATATCAGCCATCTTTCTAAGAAATAGTGTTACAAAAGTTTTAATTATCTGTATCTCTTTTTTACAAGCACAAGTACTTTCCTACATGACATTCAAGTACCCCCTTCCAAAACAAACGATTAAAAGAAATAATGTGAGCTATTTTTTTTTGTAACTTGCAGATAGAAAAGCACAGAACATTTGCTTTTGATACTGGCATGTTATGCGTATCGTAGATTTGCATTTTTGTTCTGGGGCTTGACAGCTGGACAAAACTGGCTCAGATTTCAAGAATTTCTATGCTAATCGCAAGTTATTTCAAAGTCCTAAATTACAGAGATGTACAAGTACTGATATCGCAAAGTGACAGACTGCCCATTTCGCTCTGCTTCATCGTTACTTGCAATTCCTGCTTCTTTTGTGTCGTTTCATACCTTCACATGCCAAGGTTTTCTTTAGTAGTCTTCACTTGTCCACCTGTAAGTTAAATCTGGATTTACAGTAAAGGAAATGGAAACTTCTCCAAAGTTGTCAGATTACCAAGGAGAGAGTTGTGATGGTTCATCCACACATGTCCATCTAGTAATATTTCCTGACTCAATGTGTGAACAGAAAGCATAAGTACAGGTAGGTCAGCAGGTAAAGGAGTGCTGTAATCTGTAGCAGTAGGTAAAGGAATGCTGTAATCTGTAGCAGTAGGTCAGTAGGTAATGAATGCTGTAATCTGTAGTGGCAGGTCAGTAGGTAAAGGAATGCTTTAATCTGTAGCAGTAGGTCAGTAGGTAAAGGAATGCTTTAATCTGTAGCAGTAGGTCAGTAGGTAATGGAATGCTGCAATCTGTAGCGGTAGGTCAGTAGGCAATGGAATGCTGTAATCTGTAGTGGTAGGTCAGTAGGTAAAGGAATGCTGTAATCTGTAGCAGTAGGTAATGGAATGCTGTAATCTGTAGTGGTAGGTCAGTAGGTAAAGGAATGCTGTAATCTGTAGCAGTAGGTAATGGAATGCTGTAATCTGTAGTGGCAGGTCAGTAGGTAAAAGAATGCTTTAATCTGTAGCAGTAGGTCAGTAGGTAATGGAATGCTGCAATCTGTAGCGGTAGGTCAGTAGGTAATGGAATGCTGTAATCTGTAGTGGTAGGTCAGTAGGTAAAGGAATGCTGTAATCTGTAGCAGTAGGTAATGGAATGCTGTAATCTGTAGTGGTAGGTCAATAGGTAAAGGAATGCTGTAATCTGTAGCAGTAGGTAATGTAATGCTGTAATCTGTAGTGGTAGGTCAGTAGGTAAAGGAATGCTGTAATCTAGAGTATTCATTATCTGTATACTGGATAAATGTATCCATGTAGTTGTGACAACTTGGCATTTTATTTTTGTAATTCTGTCCCCATAATATCATATTCCTTTCACAGCTGCATTATCAGCAGCAGCAGTCGCTCGTGACAAATGTCTGCAAGTCTTTCAGGAAAAAGAATTGCAAGAAAAAAATCAGCCAAGCTAGAGGTTTCATTGTGTGATGGCTTAAACGTCCTGTAATGGAGGTCCATGGTGTATGTGGAAAAGACCCTTTAAGGTCTTTCAGAGGACATCAGGTTAAAACCGGCAATAAACTCAAAGCTTCTTATAACAACTCCTTACCCATTGTTTTTTGACACCGAGAGAGAGCAGTAAAGGCTGATGTTCCTTAACTTTGCAGACCTTAACACTATCACCAAATAATATCATCACCACACAGTACTACGCCTTTGGTGCCCTAAACACTTAAGTCTGAAACTTTGCGTAATCTGTTATGAGTTTAAACAGTACTTCCTTAGCTGTCAAATGGTTATACTGCCCTGCCATGAAAATGGCATTGTTTAGAGTAAGACTGGGATTTCTTATCTGTGCAGTTATGTTGGTTAAGCTGTCATAATGATACAAGTCAAAGTAAAATAGTTTATAATAATAATGCAACTATACCAGTTTGTCCTGCAGATTTCTGACTATTTGTAGATTACAAAAAAAGCATTTGGTGATATTGCTCAAAATTTGCAACAATCATTTCTGTTGCATTATCCACAGTAGTTCAATAAAGGCTTAAGGAATAATGAAGTATGACACAATCTTCACCCCCCCCCCATAAAAATGCTACAAGTCACCTTGAAATGGTGCTTACCAGCTTGAAATGGTGCTCTTTTGTCATCGTAAATTCAAAGCAAGAGACATCAATACAGATTTTCTCAGCTTTTTGTGAGGCTTGTTTGCATGTTTTCCATCAACTCTCTGCAAACATTTTTTGGAGTAACCTCCTTCAAAAAAGAACTTGGCTGTCTCATAGCTTCAGTGATAGGGTACCTAATCAACTAATTTTGCATACACTGTTCCTTAAAAGAATCTTCCTTGTGGGAACCAGGAAGTAAATGCTTAACCAGAGAGTGGCAATAAGCACTTGCAATTTCTTCAGTGCAAATACAAAATTTTGGATAATAGTTTGAGAAAGTTTATATTGTTTTGTGTCTTCTAACACAAACTGTAGTTAAGTAGTTCATTCCATATACTTGACTTCATTTAGGTTTCCTCAAATCCTTGACTAGACCTTTTAACAAGAAAGAAATGACATACCAATATATTACAGTTAAGTTTTGTGTATAACTTGAATATTTACCTGCACCCTAAATGTTGAGGTTTATTAAGCTTTGAAAAAACATCTGGTGACAGTTTCACTACATTGTCTGGATACCTGAAGTATGTGTAAAGTACAAAATTTGAATGCTAGCAATGATGAACTTGATGTAAAATGTCATTGTTTCTTTGGGAGCGCTGTATATGACCCTCTGGACCCTGGAAGTTGAGTTGTCAACCCCCACATATTAAACGTTTTTTATTTATACCTTGACTGTGTTAGCCCATGGCCTCTCTTTGAGAGAAGACCCAAGGTGGTATTCATGTTGACTAGGAGATATTTAGCCAGGGCATTAGGGAACTTCTACTTTTTTCATTATATGCTGTGGAATATTTTATATCCACCTGAGCTACCACCAATGCAGGTAAATGAGGCTTCAGTTTAACATCTGAAGGATGGTCCCCGGGATTCAAGAAGCTCGTGCAAAGACAGTTTTAGCCTTGCACTGAGTGTCCCCACTACAGAAGGCGCAGCAGTGCCATATGAATATGTATGAGGGCGCACACCCGCACCCTCGACGTGCACAGGAAACGTGTGCGAGTGCAGGGGGTGTGTACAAGTGCTCTATGGAGGCGTAAACATGCCCCAACAGTTGCAAAAACCTACTATGCCTACTAGTAGAGCCCGCCTCTAATAGTAAGTCAGTAATTCAGTGCCCATGGATACCGATATGTATGCTAAGCATACAAGAGTGTCCACGAATAGTAAAATAAAATCGAAGTAGTAAACACACAAGCACATAGTGGAATGTTGAGTCCTGTCCCTAGAACTTTCACAATTAGATTCCCTGTGTTCCTATTATACATTTGAACTGCTGCAATATTGAAGGTGTAAGCAAACCGCAGTGTGTTTGCACGTCGCTGCCCTCCACCGAGTGTAGCTTACACATCAAATTCATTCAAATAGAGAAAAACATGCAGAATCAACATAAATGTCAATAGTGTATTGTTTAGAGCATCCGCCTAACGAACAGGCATTTGCTGTTCGAGCCCAACAATAGCACATATCATTTTCCATGTGGAATGAATGTTGTTTTGCTGTAAAACCGACATAAGAGTATTGCATGAGATATTTAACATAAATATCATTCAAGCAAAGTGGCACTTGTCATAATTAATATGGCACTAGTAAGCAGGTGTAAGCACAAATAAGCAGCAGTAAACGCATATAAGTACCAGTAAGCATGTATGTTGAACTCTGGTGGGGTGGAGGAACTATGGGTATGAAATTATGGAGCCAGGCGTGCCAGGGTTGAATGGGCTGGTTCTAATTGGACTGCCCCGTGGGGGTCAGCAAGTTCATTGTAAGTATATATGCATACACACATGCAGACATCAATATGTAGAAGTACATTCACTGTAACACATTCATTCCATTTGCAGACATAAATAACATGAATGTGCCCTTACAAACCTTGATAGTAGATAGAATAATAGGTTGCGCATAAGAGGGAAGGGACGAAACTGCTAAAACGCAGAAGTGTGTACAATGTCCGAAGTCAGTGCTGTGCTGAAAAAAATCAAATGTAACGACTTTCCCACACATGGAATCATTCCTGTGATCTGCCTGCTACGGCAACGCCAATTACTAAACCAGTCTATTTGTAAACAAAATACACCGAACAAGTACATAATTAGGCTCTCATGTGTAACATGTGGGTTACCACATAGTCATACGTATTAATTTATTGTAGTGTCATGTTAATGGGAGTAAGGATGTAATGAAGTATAGAGTCTAATCTTGACATAAACACATGCGTGTCCCATGTGAGACGACCCAAAAAGTGGGAATAGTATCCTTTTGGTCGCTCATGTCACCAATGTCAACTGATGGGATGAGTCTATAGGAGTAGGGAGTGGCCAATGTGTAGTGGTATGGATACACCACAAATCCAACTGGAGAATGGATGACTGCAGTGTTAGGGAGGTACACTTGTTGGAATGTCTTTCTAGAAACATTATGCCACATCCTCAAAAAATGTAGAACAATATAGTTTCCACAGACAATTACTTATCTAATCAAATCAAGAAATAGCCACAAAGGTAAAGTCAACAAGTGTTCCTAAACTGGATACTTAATCTGTTGAATGCCAGTTAAACGCTCACATTCAACTAAGAAATCTTTGTGATCTGAAACCATCCTAGCGGCCCTAACCATCTGCCCTTTTACGACCGCTCTTTTCTGATGTTTGGGATAGTAAAGGAACGCATTAGAATAAGTAGGTTTCCTGTAAATCTCACTCCTAAGGCTTTGATTTACATAATCCTTGGTTAACAAAATGTCTAGGAAACTAATACGATGTTCCTGTAGATTGTAAGTAAATTCTAAAAAACTGGTCATGTTGGACATCCTTTCTATAAAGGAAGGAACCAAAGAGGGATCCGCCTTCCACAATATGAACATGTCGTCCTGGTACCTAGTGTACCAGGCGACACAATCATTGAATACAATGTCAGAAAAAAGGAATGCCTTTTCCCAGTATGCCAACACACAGTTGGCAAAACTGCCCCCACATGGTGAACCCATTGCTACACCAGAACGCTGGAGGTAAATATTACCTTCATACAGCATAAATGTTATTAATATAACTAGAATATTAATAGAGGGTGTCCTTCAGGCCTTGTTCTTGACATAAAATCAGAAGTCACCAATAAAAGGAGTTTAGGTTTTTATAAACCAATTTTGTCTATGGTTAGACATGCCTCACATGGTGACAACATAGAGAACAGTGTTTCACTTAAGAACCAAACAGCCCCTTTTGCTACTAGATTTTTGTGTACCTTTAGTTTAGACCATTTGGCTATTTTCAAAGTGATAAATAAGAATTGGTCCTTGCTTATTGAAGACCCTTATTTACTTAACAAGTTTGGTGACAGCCCTAAAATTACCTTTAGGCGAGGGCAAAATTTGCAATCATTGTTGGAGGTTAAACCAAAAATTGAGAGTTCACAAGGTAGGCATGACAAAGTGTGGGTCATGCAAGCAGTGTAAACATGTGTGCATAGATGCTAAGATTAGGCTGAGAGACCAGGTCTATAAAATTAATGGCAAATTTAATTGTGAGACCAGGGGCGTTGTTTATGCGGCTAGCTGTCAAAGATGCAATGCATTTTATATCGGTAAAACTGAAAGAAAAATCAAGCAGCGCATCTATGAGCCACATATATGTTATAGCTAGAGGCGATCATAACAACGCCCTTGCTAGACATATTGGTTATTGCCCTGATCATTTTTTCAAGTTTACAGTTGTGAATAAAGTTGATTGTGACATTAGAGGTGGTCCTTGGCAAAATCTTTTGGAAATCTGTGAACTTTTCTGGCAGATTCGCACAGCCGCCAACGTGTACCCAGGTCTGAATGACCATGTGTCTATCAGTTGTATCTTAAAGAATTTGTCTTTAAAAAGATAATATGGGTAGGTTGAACATATGTTTTTATCGTTTTTATGGTTTTAAGCTTACAGGTTTAATGAGAAGTTAATTGGATTGACTATTATTTAAGATTATAATATTTTTTGTGTTTGGTTTTTAATTATGGTGCAGTAGGATTTCAGTTTATTTATATTTGCACCTTTTAGGACGAAAGTTCTCTGTTTGCTGGTGCTAGTAATAGGAACACACCCCCTTATGGGTCTATGTGATTTGTTAGTTTGAACACACTTAATTAGCATAATTGATTGTATAAAAATGTGGTTGTTATTCAGAGATGTAAAACTTTTTTGTCTGAGGAAGGAGCACCATTGAGTTCTCCGAAAGCGTGTGCTTACTTCATTAAACTTACATTTTTTATTGTCAGCCTTGGACTTGTGCTTTCTACAGCTCATTCGTTTGGTTTACCTGGTTTGTCATTTGTTTAGTGCTTTTTGGTTTACCTAATCTGTAGAAGTGGCCATTAAAGGGCCTGGCAAACAGCAAATTCATGACCAATTCCTTCTTAAAAAACACATATAACTAATGATATGAACATCAGGCAAAAGTACAGTTGTGTACCTACCATAAATGTAGATGTTTGAGTGTATTCACTGTTACAGTCATTACACTTGGGTTATCCTGCTGGCAGGCTACCCGCAGTTGGCCTGAATTCCAAAGTCCTGGTCCAGCGTCGGTAGCTGTCGCCTCCTCCCTGACGTCAGTGCACCAGGGGTATAAAAGATGCAGCTGACGCCATTTTCTTCAGTTTTTCTTGCCCCAGATGTCAGGTGCCCCCAAAAAGGGTAGGCTAAAAAAATTGCAAATAAAAAAGCATGCACAAATATAAACATTAGCTTCCTCTACAAGGAAATACACCATATAGGTTGTATAGAATAGAGAAGTACAGATAAGTCCCAGCAATGAAAGGGGGATGGTGAGAGGGTAACCTGGACTGCAACAGTGAATACACTCAAACATCTACATTTATGGTAGGTACACAACTGTACTATGTTCATCGTGTTTCACTGTTGCAGTCATTACACTTGGGTTGAATCCCAAAGCTGAGGTTGGGCGGCTGGGTCTAAATAGGATTAGAGTGGCTATGATGCCCTGCAGGACTGCAGTGGCAAAGCCTGCTCTGGATTTAGAGTAAAGAGGTAAGTGATAGTGCTTGGTAAAGGTGTGCACTGAACTCCAAGTTGCAGCCTCCAAAATTTCCTTGGTTGGTACTCCTCTGAGAAAGGCTGCTGATGTGGCTGCTGCCCTGGTAGAATGTGGCCTAATATTCTTAGGCACTGATTTGCCATGCTGTGCATAGCAGAAACAAATGCAGTGTCTTATCCATTTTGAAATAGTCTGCTTTGAAATGGCCTTTCCTTGTGATCCTGCAGCGTATGTCACAAAAGGTTGCTCAGTTTTTCTGAAAGCTTTTGTTTTGTCCAAGTAGAAGCGTAGCTGCCTGTGTATGTCCAAAGAGTGCAGAAGTCTCTCCCCTTTATTCTGGGGATTTGGATAAAAGGTTGGTAAATGAATGGTTTGGTTAAGAGCCACACTGGATACTACCAAATGTTGGGTTTGTCCTTAGAGAATCCCCGTCCGGATGAAAAATGATGAAAGGTTCCACTGCCATTAATGCCTGTAACTCTGAGACTCGCTAGGAGCAGAGCAGTTTTCCATGATAAGAATTTTATCTCAGCTGTATTTGGCTGGCTCAAAAGGAGGCAGTGTGAGCTTTTCCAAGACAAAGTTGAGGTCCCATGTTGGTATAGGTGCTCTCCTTGGGGGTCTTATGTTTTTTGCCCCTCTGAGATACTGCCTTAGTAGTGGATGAGAGAAAATAGGAGGTTCCGTATTGTAATGAGCTGAAATGGCAGAGGCATGGATCTTAATTGATGAGAAGGATAGGCCTTTGTCCAGCATCTCAGTCAGATATTGCAAAAAATGAGGAATATTAGGGACAAGTGGTTCAAGTCCTTGTGCCTGGTTCCAAGCACAGAATCTCTTCCATTTTTCTGCATAAGATTTCCTGGTGCTGGGTCTTCTGGCTTCCAAAATGACATCCATAACTGCTTTAGAGAGCGATGAGTTCTGAGTGGTTATATTATTCGCCAAGCAGCCAGATTTAAGGTTCTGAGTTGGCTATGCAGTATCTGATTGTTTTATTGTGTCAGCAGATGAGGAATTTGAGGTAAAGTCCAAAAAGGCTTTGG
>NC_056734.1:553806311-553845739 GCF_019279795.1 Protopterus annectens | reverse complement strand
GGGGAAGTTCGAGTCAATTTAGTTTATGGAGTGATGCGCAGTGATGAGTTGAAGCTTTGTTACTAGTGGCAAATTTAGTTATTTTGTTGTAACAGGTAGCTAGTTTAGTTTTAATAGAAGATTGTAGATTAGTTAAAAGGGGGGCACCATAAAGGAGAGAGGGGAAGAGAAATGTAGTAGAGTGAGTGAGTTTGGTTGCTGGTGAGAGGAATCGCTTGTGTTGATCGAACAGGCCGAGTTTTTGGTGGTTTTTTTTTTTATGTTTATTAGTAGATGGGACTCGAATTTAAGTTTATCGTCAATTTGAACTCGTAGAAGTTTGGTTTCAGATACCAGTTCAAGTTGAGTATTATTTTGACTGGTGATGGAGAATATTTGTCTATCTAATCTGTTTGTTTTTTTGCTAATTTTGATTTGGCTGCATTAAGTGCAAGATGGTTATTTTTCATACACTGTTCTGTGGTGGAGAATGCTTCTTGGGTGAGCTTTAGAAGGGTTGGAATGGAAGAGGCTGCACGGATGATTGTAGAATCATCTGCGTATTGTGTGATGCTAGCATGGGGGATAGAGTGATGGTAATGATTTACGAAGATGTTGAAGAGGAGGGGGCCTAATATGGAGCCTTGTGGGACACCTGTGGGGGTGTTTAGGAAAGAGGAGATGGAAAAAAAGCCATTTGACAGCTTGTTGCCTGTTTGAGAGATAGCTGGTGAACCAGTTGAGAGTTGAAGGTGATAGGTTTAGCTTTGATAATTTAGTGAGTAGTAGGTTATGGGAGATAGTGTCGAATGCTTTGGAGAGATCAAGAAGGATGGTGGGTACAGTAAGACCAGAGTCTCTAGCTTTATTCACAGTTTCAAGGAATGAAAGGAGGGCTGTCATAGTACTATGATTAGGGCGGAAGCCATGTTGAGTAGACGTAAGTAGGTTGTTGCCTAATAAATAGGGAAGGAGTTGTAAATGGATATATTTTTCTAGAATTTTTGATATAGGAGAGAGGATGGCGATGGGCCGGAAGTTGATAATGCTAGTATTATTCCCTCCTTTATGAAGGGGAATGATAAATGCTTTTTTTCAGATTTGTGGAACAAGACCTTCTTGGATGGGGCGGTTTATTAGGATACTAATTGGGAGGGCGATGGCATCTGCAGATGTGCTGAGGAAGTGTGAGGGGATGTTATCGGGGGCATTAGTGCAAGGTTTAAGCTTCTGTAGTAGTTTTTTTTATAGTGGAAGTAGGGATAGGTTTCAGTGAGAATGTAGGGGGTTGCGAGGAAGTATGGTGATAGAGTGGAGAAGAGGGGGTGTAGGAGGAGGGCAGGTGGTAGTAGGGGGTGGGTGGTTGCTCGAAAAGGAAGAGGTAAGTTTGGAAATGCAGTCAATGAAAAAGGACTTAAATTCGGTGGTGAGTTCATTGTCTTCTACATTTGGGTTGGGGTTTGGGTTTTCAGTTGTGCCAGGTTTTAGGAGGGAGGTTATACCTTTCCAGAATTTTTGTGGGTCAGTTTTGTATTTACTTTGGAGAGAAGTGTAGTAGTTTTTACGGTCTGTTGAAATAAGCTTTTTTTACTGTATTGCGAAGAGTTTTGTATTCATTAAGGGTAGTGGGAGATTTGTGCTTCTGATAGCGTGTCCAGGCTTTATCTTTTAACCGCATGGTTGTCAGTGTGATTTTAGTTAGCCAAGGGGTGGTTTTGTTTTCCATTCTTTTTGTTTTTAATGGAGCATGAATATCTAAAATATTTTGGAAAGTAGTATTAAAGTGAGTGATTGCACTTTTGAGGGGTAGAGTTTTTAGGGGGGTCCAGTTAAATGATTTTAAGGAGTTGGAGAAGGCTTCTGGGTTGAAGTTTTTTAGGTATCTGAAGGTAATGTAATTATGGGTAGCTTGTAATGGAGAAGGAAGGCGTGTAGCAAAGATGGGAAGGTGGTCGCTTAACGAGTCAGGGAGAGTTCCACTATTGGGGTAGTAGTGGGGGTGAGAGACTAAGATCTAGTCTATAATACTGCCAGTGATGAAGTCTTTAGAGGGCCTAGTGGTGGAGTTGATGAGTTGCAAGAAGTTATATAGGTTGATGTTAATGGAGGGGGTATGGGATTGACTGGAGGACCAGTTGATGTTGGTATCTCCCATAATGATTGTTTCGTTAGATATATTGGTTGAGAACCAGGAGAGGATGTCTTCAAGAGTAGAGATATTGTCTCCAGGGGGAATGTAGAGTGAGGCTATACATATATTTTTGCGCTTGTTTAATTGAAGTTGGGCTAGTATTAATTCTGCATTGTTAAATTGAGGAATAGCTTTATTATAGGGAGTAATGCATCGAGAGGATGAGTAGAGTAGAGCTACTCCACCACCTTTTTTACTGGTTCTGTCTGCCCTCATAACAGAGTAGTTAGGTGGAACTGTCTCCTCGTCCTTTATATGAGGTTTTAGCCAGGTTTCGGATATGCTTAAGACATTTTGTTTGTTATGGTGTAGCCAGGCTTGGAGGTTATGAATTTTGTTAGCTAGACTTTGTGCATTAAGGGATGCTAATTGAATGGATTTAGAGGTAGATGAGGAGGTTTGGGCCTGGGTTAGGGTGAACATCTCCAGATAGTAGAAGAGATGTTAGAATCTGCTTTATGTGGTTGGGGCTTTTGGGATTTTTTTTTGATAGATATTGTTAGTTGTTGGGCCATTTTCTGGGAGGGTGTGGTTTGAAGTTTTGTAAGCTGAGATAAGTTTGTAGGGAAAGCATAGGTTGTTTTTGATGACATAAAGTGTAGGAGATATAGGTATGGCTGAGTAGGAGTGAGGTATGTTGAGAAAGAAGGTTGTATGGAAGTGTGGGGTGTGAGATAGGGTGTTAGGCTGGGTGAGGTAGTAGATGAAGGTTAGGTTCATAAAGAGAATTAGTCGAGTTGAAAAGAGTATATATTTTGGAGACATGTTTTGGTATGTAGAGAGCTCTAATAGTTAGTAAAAAGTGAGATGAGTGATGTGTGGTGTATTGAATGTGGACAAAGTTTGAATTGAAGTGGAGGGAAGATATGAGGGGGAGGGAAAAAGGAAGAGGAAAGGGTGGGGTAAATTAGTTGGAGAGGAAGTGGGTGTGGCTATGAAGGGATAAGTTTAGATCTAGTGGCAGTGGGAGGGAATTGGGGGTAGGGTAGGAGAGAGGAGTGAGCCCGCAGGGCGAACGGAGCGGGGTACAGCAGGTAAAGAAAGATTCTATGGAGACTATCAGAGAACAGCAGATTTCCGAGGCATGCTATAGTACCAGGTAAGTAGAGCGAGGGAAAGCTGTTGTAAGGCAAGGAAAGTGGAGTGGTAAAGGATAAGAAAAGTGGCACTATGGTCAGGAGAGGAAGGTAAAGGGACTGTAACACAACAGGGGGATTAGCCACTAGTCAAGGGATGAAATGGGTTGAAATCTGAGAAGGATGTAAGGGAAGGGGTGTAAGAGTTGGAGCCCGAGGCTGAAATAGGGTGCCCCTAGTGGACAGAGATTAGCATACAGAAAGATATCCAAATTAACATTGACTGGTAAAGGAGGTTGAAATAATGCAGTTCAAGGGGAGAGTTAGAAGTAGATTCAGGGAAAGTATGGCTGCTGGCTTCTTGACAAAGTAACTTAATTGCGTTCTACACTTGGTAAAGTACAAGACAAAAAGTAAGCTTAATGGTCAGGCCTAAGGTGGAACATACTTTCTAAATCCCTTTGGTTACTGGAAGAAACGTTCTGGGGTAGCAGGTTTCTTTGACCCGACGTTGGGAAGCCAAAGAAGAATATCAGGGGTCCTTAAAGACCACGCAGGTCCCTTAGAGCAGGAAAAATTTGTGGTAGAGAGCTAGGAAAAGATTGGAAAATAACACAAGCATGAGTTAGGTGTTATGTATCCTGTTGAGTATTGTAATTGCCAATAGACATAACTACTGTTTGCATAACATAACAGAACTGATATGTAGACTAGAATACATATCTGCCTAGAATACTGTACATTATACAGTTATTGGCACAATATCCCACAATGCACACTATATTTGCACGGTAAGCCCACCTTTAACATGTTCATCTTACTTATACACCCATACATATGTTGACTATTACAATATAGTAATATATACTATCCCCTGTTATAGCACATACTTATTGGACCAATCCTGACACTGACAGTGGCTGGAAGCGAATTGGGGGGTTCAAAGCCCATATCATCCCTTGTGGTGTATGCGGAGTTCGCCGTGTGACCTACAGCAGTACACACATAGAATGCTACAAGCATTACTACTGCTCAACAATACATCGCTACACGATAGTTGTTTCCACTATATGCATTAACACTGTAATTCTTACAGTACAGGTACTACATAAACAGACATACTACATGTTATACATACATTCTTAGTAATCAGAGGTGTTATTGACTAATATAATACTCTATTTCGGTTCGTCTTTCAGTTTTTTGTACTGTCCTACAGGTAGATACAGATGGTTTGAATGTGTATCAAGGCAACTTTTTATAGTTACTGATCAGTAACATGTGCTATCCTGATGACCAATTGGTGTTCCTAAGTAGCTAATTACATGCACATCAGCTGCACTGCTACTGCATTCGCCAATACCATGGCTACAGTGGAGTATAATTGAGTACTCCACCTGGGAATTGTCCCTTTGCCTTACTTGTGAGGAAGACAGCGTGGAAGTGTTGTTTGGAATCTATTGCAACAGCTTTATGGAGACGAACAGTAATATATTGTGTGTAATGCCTAGAGGATTTGGTCTAAATGTGATTACTGCTGTTGTATTTCTGAACATTGCTAGTTGTGCAGGGTTTGTCTGTACCTAATACTTCTGCATATGTTTCAGTCTGGCCAGGTTGTTTTACCAGTTCAAGGCTGCATAGCTATGCATATAATTTTAGGGGGTTTACAATGTGCTTACCAGACATATTTTGTTTGGTGTTGCTGTGTATCATACTGTGCTGATAATCAGTACTCTGTAACATTTCCTCGTGTACGAACCTTTCACTCCTCTGAAACGGGATTAGTGCATACAAACCCTGTTACATTGGCAGCTGTTCAATTGTATAGTGGCAAGTATTTCACATAGGGCCATGTTACTGTGTTTGTGTCCAGGTATGTTAAGGTTTCAGCAGATGTTGTACAGTAGTTGAATAATTGGTTATGGTATGACAGTATGTATTGATGTAATTATTTTGGTTGTGGGGTAGATGTTGGTGGGTGTACATAGCACATGCAGGTGTGTAGGAACCCCTTTTATACAACGTCTATATGTGTTTGAGTGTTCTTTCCCTATGTGAACACCTATCTCTTAGTGGACTAATACTATGGTAATTGCAGGCTGATTCATTAAGGCACTATTAAATGCTTCCTGTATAGCATGCAGGTACTGTTAGTCCTTGAATCCTTTTGGCAATACATCGGAATGTAATAACGTTTTGCAAAATGAAAGCTGTCTGTGTATTTCTGTCATGGATATTTGCAGTCATTGAAGTTGTGTTGGTGACTGTGTCCATAGAACATATTTTTAATAGTGTATTGGCATATACTCTTCATATGTTATGTTCATATTGTTTGGGGGGGGCGGAATGTGTGATTGCTATGGTCTATGTTATCCATGGCTACAGTTGAATATAATTGAGTACTCCACTTGGGAATTGTCCCTTTGCCTTACTTGTGAGGAAGACAGCGTGGATGCTGTGTACAGACGTGTGTGTAAAATATATATATATATATATATATATATATAGATATATATAGATATATATATATATATATATATATATATATATATATATATATATATAATGTGTGTGTATATGTATATAGATATATATATATTATTGCATACGTTTATCTGTACCTCCATAGATTTGTAGATCTTTCTAACCTATCTTTATATCTACATATATATATATATATATATATATATATATGTAGACCTGTATATATCGACATGTCTGTATGTATCTATATATATATGTATATATATATATATATATATATATATATATATATATTTATGAGCATACACTTTTAATTGGGTACATGGTGGGTTGTCCTATTTCAGCAAATTCCTCCCCTTTGTGTTTTAACCTGTCTGCATACATAACTGGGATAGGTACATCCCAGGTAGCTTAGTGTTAGGTTACTCTGAGGATGGAGTACATGGTTGCTTGTTCTACTCCTGGTAGGTGTTATTATTTTACCTCTCAGAGGAGGCACTGGTAGGGAAAGGGTGAATACCGCACATTTACGTGGTTGTAAGCAGGTTTGCCCTCGGTCAGCGTGACATTAATCAAAGGTTAAACCTGTGAAGCGCTTCTCCGTTTACCGTGTTTCAGCGCTGCTTACTGTTGTGAAAACCCACTTACAACTGCTTAGTGCTTTAATCCACCTGCATCCAACAGCCCTTATTCTGGCCCTCAAAATAACCTAACAGCCCTTGCAGGTCTTGAACTTGGGACCATGAACACCACAGTCACTGACTTTACCACTAAGGCATCTGAGATATGTACAAATGTTATGGTGCTTAGAATGTACATTGTACTACAGACATTCCTCACTACTGAAAACAAATGTGACAGTCAGTTGGTGTACATATGTCTGATAAATGTTAATGTTCATATGTTTGTGAAATTAGGTGTTGCAATGTGACATGACAGGGTGTATTATGAATGAGAAAGGTTCTTGCTTTGTGTCCTTTTTATATTGTCCCCATACTCCATGTATACCCCTTCAGTTCAGTTATTGGACATCCGACCCAGGCCCTCCTTGATGCATGATTGCATTGCCCATCATTCCTCCTCCACCCCAATCTTCACATACACAACAACAATCCCTTCTATGGTGAATTAGGTTAATATTGATTCTTATAATACCAGAGCTGCATGTGTTTTGTGTACACTCCAATTCCTTTGGAGTGCTTCTGTGTCACGAAATATGTTCATAGATATTCATGTATATGGCTATTGATGTAACTGTATAATATATATATATATATATATATATATATATATATATATATATATATATATATATATATATATATATATACATAAATATATATATATATATATATGTAGATATATATATATATATATCTATAAATATATATCTATATATAAATATATATGTATCTGTATATGTCGTATTAATTTGTAACAGTAATACATATGTAGACTGGAATGTGTTGGTTCACAAACTACAGTACATTACAATGTACTGTACATATGTACACAAAGTGACTGTCCCATTTTTGATCATTACAGTGAAATGCATAAGGTGTAGTCTCAAGACCATGAAACATGTATACACCTTGGATGGCTTAGTGGTACGTCCCATGACTATAGTGTGCATGGTCCAGGGTTCAACACCTGCAATGCTTTACTAATGTTTTTTACTCCAGAATAAGGCTCCTTTAAGCAGTTGTAAGCATGTTTCAAAGTGTTTGTGTGACATTGTAGCAGCGGTTAAACACAGTTAAACTTTGTAACGTATAATCTGTGCGCGCAAACATGGCCACATCTGCTAAATACTCAGGATATATACATGTCAGTGAAGTAACATCTCACTATGTGATGACATAACATTACATTCTCTGTTGACTGTACTGTCCAGCACACATGGGTTTATATGGGTGTTTCGAATGTTTATTATACACACGATTACTACCTATATATGCATAGCCGGCCTTAGGCATAGGCCAACTAGGCGGCGCCTAGGGCGCCGCTTTAGTAGGGGTGCTTTTCTGGTATTTATTTGGTATAGGTAGACCAGGGTGGTGGCACCGGCTGGTATTGTGGGGGGGCGCCATGGAGCCTTTTTGCCTAGGGCACCAGTTGACCTAAGGCTGCTCCTGTATGTATGCAAGCTGTGGTTAAGGTATCCTTTTGAACATAAACATCCCTGCCTTTATCGGGATTGGAAACTCGAATGCACAGTTACTATGCAGATGCTGCAACCATTACATTGTTGACATTAACATTGCTTCCGCCTATTTCCTATTTAGATGATTTCTATGTGTAAACTAGGCTAAGTAAATGGCGGAGGCCCCCAAACTCACTGAGCTTCACGTACTCTTGAAATAACAACATATAAAAAATGTACTGTGAGACAATACATTACATTCCTAACTGCATTAGGCATAGCCCCTCACTGACACACTTCAGGGGAAACCTTGTTGTGTGAATGGGTAACAGAATATGCACCCCTAGGATCATGTGTCCCAGAACCATGCAGCCAGGGGGTGGGGGAACCTGTCCAGTTTGATAGCTGCGAGACCTGTTGGGGGAATTGAATGGTGTTGAATTGTCACATTAACATGCCCTCTTTAGATCATTATGTGCCCGTATCACCCTCCGCAACCCAAGTCTTCAACAGCTTCCAGCATTTCTGCCTGGAATTGCTTCATTGGCTATGCTTCACAGAGGCTCAGTTACTTCATCAATGGTGTGGGGAAAGCCAACAAACTGTAGCTATGCTTCTAATAGCCTACTACCTATCTACCGAATGGCAATCTGTGAACCTCTAAAGTGCAGGCCATCACAGCCATAATATGTGAATAAACAGATCTTCAGATCACAATATACAATGAGAAATCACCACGTAGTCAGGAAACAGTTAAGTACAGCAAGAACATACAGAAAACTGATACTTGGTCACTACAAAAGCCTATCTTGGAAGCTAGAAGACTTGTATAAGTTTAAGACTTTCTATTGCTTACCAGTAGATTACCTACAGGAGAGATGAAAAACAAGCACAGATGGGGAACATGCATGCAACAATACCATACCGGCCTATGTGTCAGCCTTAGGCTTTGGAATACTGGCCAAGGCTATTGGCGCTCCCATGGTGCCTTATTTAGGAGAGCCTCAAAGGTGAATACCAGCTCCGTAAACAGTACAATAGCAGATTCAATTAATGTTATGCTACTCAACACCAGGGGTTGTGATCACAACACACTTGCACTCACAGCACTCCTCAGTATGGACAACATCAACATCTGTGCCATAACTGAGATCTGTCTTAAGGCTCCTGAGAGCACACCAGCACTACCAGACTGCAACCCATACCACACATTTCAGCCACAGAACATGGACTGACAGACATGGAGGGGCTGTATCCATATTCATCAGGGATACTTACACCTCCAGGTTAGTGGGGCAGCATGATACCTCTGTGATCATCCATGTGCAGCTAACATCAGCCACAACTGCAGTGTAAACTGTGGCCTGCTACAGAGCACCCTCCATGACCCAGGACCAGCACTCCACCTACCTGTAGACAGTGGAGAACATGACAGTCCTAACGCACACTTTGGCATTGGTCAATGTCAAATACCATACCTTTAACTGGGAAACGTACTCCGGTACTCATTTCCAGGCCCAGCACTTCCTGGAATTTATCACCTCATATGCCCTGTATCAGGTGGTAACCTCCCTAATGTGGGGTGGAAACTACTAGAAGTGGTCATCACCAAAATGGGCAACAGATGCACCACAGTGGAGGTTAACCGGTCACTGGTTAGATCTGACCATGAACTATTCACTGTTTCCACACCCAAGCATCTCCCCCTCCCACGGATACCACAGTGTATACCTTTCCTACAGCTAAATTTACACTACTAGTGACATGGGTGGGGGTTTCACAGCCCCCACGCTAAGGGGAAACACTGCTCAAGATATAGACAGATTTACAAATGCAGTCTATAAGCACCTACATGGATGTATGGATCGTGCCATCACTGGTAAACCAAGACTCACTCCTCCTAGACAAGGACACCAGTCTGGTGGACCTCTGCAATAAACAGGCTATACTACAGAAGTAGGACAGTGTTCCAGACAAACAGCAAGTCCCATGAAGGGCAGAAATCCGTGACCACTATTAGTATGATACATAGGTCCCTCATGACATCATCCAAGGCTAACAGCAGGAGAATACGCAAGGATTCGAAAGATAAATACAAAGCCTTTTTTGGCTATGTCAAGGATCTGTATGGTGACGCACAGATTTGCACTGTGCCGGTGAAATATAGCACAAAATATGCTGACCCTACTGATATCGCCAACATCCTTGCAGATGCACTCAGTGCATACTTCACCCCCTAAAAAGCCCACAACACTACCCGAGAGGTACAGTATCCCACACATCAGAGACACACAGGTGGAAATGGGTCCTCTCTAACAGCAGAACACAGTATCAATGGAGGCAGATGTTGTCCTAGACTGCATCTTGCAAACTGTACAAGACAACCTGCCCCCCACCTAATTTAGCTTTCCTACCTCAGCCTCTCCACAGGCTACATGCCCATACAATGGTGTGTGGCAGCGGTTATTCCACTCAATCAAGGTGGAATCACAACTGACCATGGTAACTACCACCCCATAAGCCTGACTAGCCTGGTCTGAATGGTATGGTTCTCATCCTCATGGCACTCATTAACAAAGACATTGGTAACCTCTGAACACGTGACCCAAGCCAGGTCAGCTTGGTTGAGTGAAGTTCATGCCTACTTGAACCTGTTTGACATTTTACATAGTCACCAAGATGTTAGATGATTGGGGGAGGTGGTTCACACATACTACCTGGACCTCGCCAAGGCTTTTGACATCATGCCCCACTCGGGTATTATTGATAAAAACACCAGCCTGTACATACACCCATACATCACAGGTTGGGTTGGCAACGGGCTTACACACAGAACGCAAATGGTACGACTAGCGGTCTGCAGGTCCAACTCTTGACCAGTTATGACTGGTGTCCCACAGGATGCAGTCCTGGGAGCCCTACTGTTTGGCATATACATCTCAGTGGTACAGGCAAACACAGGTGGACTATGGCAGACCATGTTTGGCAATGACTGTGAACTGGGAGCCATGATTGATAGTCCAGCTGACACAGACATCCCTCAAGGGGCCTCACAGAGAACATCACAGGGTGTCAATGTCATGGCCTCCAGCCAGGTGCGACTAACTGCATAGTCATTCCATTGTGGAATTGGTACCCACATATTAACACATAAGTGGCAGCCACTTTAATATGGACAAGGTAATGGGGTATCTGGGGACTAAGGTAGATAGTGATCTCCCCTTTGACAATCATATCTCCACAGTAGTTAGGACATCCTTCTATGCAGGCCATCTGATTACTAAAAGATTCCCATATAGACATACTGGGGTTATAGTGCCCCTTTACTCATCACTCATCAGTCCCATCATAAGGTATAATAACCCATGTGAGATGTACCTCAGAAGACACTTCCAACAGCTGGGAGGTCCACGAATGTACCTCGCCAAGGGGAATACTGGCCTCCAACATATGGCCTATGCTGCCAGACTGAATAAACTCCAGCTTTACTCAGTGGCATCTCGTTTACCCAGAGATGCTCTCCACTGGCCAACACAGCCATGTCGAACTCAGGCTTGATGGATATGCTCCACCTATGGGAATCCATGCCACAGTGAGCCACACACTGTAGTGAGCTGAACCTTGCCACAACAGTAACTGGAAGATGCTGAAGGGACAGCTTCCTGTCACAGACACTCCCCATACTTTGGAACAACATCCCTAACTACATTATACATAGCCCCTCACTAACGCTCTGTAAGAGAAACCTTGAAGAGTGGATAGGGAACAGTAGATGCACCCCAGGGATCCCGCCATTGGCTCTGCTCCACAGAGAGACAGTTAATGAATCAATGGGGTGGCAAAAGCTGACACATTTTGGCTGGGCTTATGAATGGCCTCTGGCAGTTGACAAAGTGCCTACCTATGAATCTATGCATACAGTATCTGCATATGCTAATAGCTTAATTTACTGTTCAGGTGTTGACTTGCCTTGTGCCAATGGCAGTTGTGTGTGCAATAGTTGAGGGCTGCCTATGTTGGATGCGTACAGTAGACTGCTTATACATGACAATTTACAGGTAATCTTGTGTGTATGCCATCCATTTTTACTGTGTGTGCAGGTGGAGAAAGGTGTCAGTCCCTAGGTTGCCACACTGTCAGTGTGTGTGCTATATGTTCCCTCTTTGCCAAGGCATGGGCATATTGGGCACGCCTCCGTCTGCTTACTGGAGCTGGCTCAGGGAGTTCGTGGTCTGAGTACCTCTGTGCCTGTGGGGCCCTTGGCAATGGTGGTGGGTTGTGAGGGCCTTCAGCTTTCTGTCCCTGCTGCAGCTGTTTCCGCAGGACCATATTGTATAGCATGGCGCACACTATGAAGATGTGGGCACATGTGCCTGGAGAGTACTGCAAGGCTCCACCAGATATGTCCAGGCAACAGAACCATGATGTCAGCTTCCCAAACGCACGTTCTATGATTATTCTGGTTTGTGCGTGTGCCTCATTATGGCATTCCTGCATGGGTTTGTGTGTGCATTTCTGATGGGAGTCATCATCCACAGTTCCAGTGCAGAGCCAGCATCCCCCACTAGGTGGCCGTTTGGGATGCCCCCCCTGGCAAATAACCGATACAGCCTTGAGGCATGCCAGATGTGGGAGTTGTGATAGCTTCCAGGGCTGCCAGCACACATATCCATGATAATGCCCTGGGCATTGCACACGACCTGGCAGTTGATGGAGGGGTATCCCTTGCGGTTTATGTAGCGCTTCACCTGCTCACCGGGTGGTTACTTGATGTGTATGTGCTTGCAGTCTATTGCACCCAGTACCTCCGGGTATTCTGCCACATGGAAGAGATGCATATTGCTGGCCAACTCCTCCTGCATTCGGGGGAAGTATATGTGCTCATTGGCATGTGGTAACATGACATCCAGGAACAGGTGTAGTACCCTGGATGCTGATGCCTGTGAGATCCCCATGATATCCCCAGTTTGTCTTTGAAAAGGTACCTGTAGCTAGTATTCTCAGGCTTACACATACCTTCGTATCTACTGGGATTTGTTGCCCTCTGTTTGTTCTGGCTCTGAGGTGTGGCCGGCGCAGCTCCACAAGTTGCTGTAGGATTTCCCTGTCCACCCTGTAATGCTCTACTATTTCCAGATCATGTAGCTCCTGGTAGGTTACCCTGGGTCTGAACACTCCTCCTCCTCCTCTGGTGCCTGAGGTGGTCATGTGCATCATCCTCCACACCAACTTCAGTCTTCAACACATGCTGGTGAATCAAAGCTATGGCAGCCCCTAACATGTACATAATAAAAGTTCCCTGGCTGTATACACCACTAGTGCAGAGTGTATGGGAATGCACAAATGTGTGTGATAGTATTGTGCTATGGATGCTGCTGATGTCAGTGGGCATGTATGAGCTATTCCAGCTGCAGCGTGTCTTAATTATGGGTTTTGCAATGAGTACTGCAAGTGTGGGGCCTTTACTGTTGAGATCTACTTGCCTGCCTTGATTAATCTGTTGCCCTTTAATTCACTTTTAGACCTGGATCCCCTCCCATTATCAGGCATGCATCCATCTGCCATCTTTCTTGTTTTGTACTTTCCCTACCCAGTCATGGCAAAATGTGCGTTGTAGCTGATATACTGCATATCGGCTTTGTTCTGCTTTGATACTTTGCTGTTTTCTTTGCAGTACAGACCCTCCCCTTTCCTGTTCTGCAGGTAGCTGCTTGCAGCCTTGTTAGCTGTTGTTAATGGCCCACTGTAGGCTCCTAGGTGTTAATTAGTCTTTTGTACTCCAATTTCACTGCTGCAGCATTTCCTTATTTCTTTCCTATATCCTTCCTGTTTCAGCTGCAGTGCACACCGCCCATACCCATTTACTGGGTTTACGCACGTTTTCATCTCTGTTCACATGCAAACTCTGTTACCTTGTGTACTCTCAGCTAAGCATAGCTATGGCCAATTCGACACACCCCTATCCTGCAGCTTTGCCTAGCTAGGAGCAAACCGGTTTAGCAATGCTCCAATGTGCTTGCAGCAATGGCGACATACCCCTCTCTTGATGTCATCTTTATCTGAAGGGCACACCTCGGTGTTATAATGCTACGCTGTAAGGTGCATCCTTACACCAACGGGGGATCTGCGATTCACTATTACTCCTCTCATTTGCATGGCATTGCCTATAATTCCTAGCTACTGCGCATAACACTGTCACTCCCCCTTAGCAACCCTTGCGCCATAAGTATGGTGTAGCATGCCTGTCATTGACTATTATGGGGAAATCATGATATTTGTTTCATTGTGGTTTGATTTTGTGTTTTATATATTCCTTGCGATCCCCTTTGCACACCGCTGCCCTGCGCTTCCACGTCGCAATAGTATATATTAAATGTTAATTTTGTACATTTTTTTATGTCAATGGCTATATATTTAGCCATTGGCATATATTAACAATATAATACATGTGTTTGGTCGGCTGTCATGGCTCTGATTTTATGTTTGCAAAAATGTAAACCGTTTTCTACGGTTTACATTTCTGCCTGCTTACATTACGCCTGCACCACTTCCTGAATTGCTACATACCTTCATTTGCATGCTACACTGCTGCATATGGGGTAACTAGCATACAAGTCTCAGGAGTTGTGAGGGCGTAGCGTGCGCAGGTAGTGCACGTAGAAACAGCTCGTACCTGAATCGCTCAGCGGCCATATTTGTTGTTAGAACGCCGATGCTACGCCTGCACCTGGCGCAAGCTTCATGAATCCCGGGGGTGTGTGCACGCACATATAGTATAACACTCCCTTTATGCTATATTGCAGTGTCATTACTGGAAAAGTAAGCCAAGTGCCTAGGGTGGGAATAGAACTCATAACCTTCTGATCTTTTAGCACCAAAGGCAACCATGCTACCTGATGAGGTGCTGACAGTATATTAACCCCAACACTGCACTACCCAAGAGTAAGGAAAATAGATGGTTGTACTGGACCCAGGCATTGCCCTCTACATCAGAGCTAGTGAGATCTTAGAGTTAAGAGGATAGAATGTAGGAATGAGTGGATGCAAACACAGTTTTCTATGCATTTTAGTAAACTTGAATTTGACACTTACATTGTTGTTTTAACACTGGGGATTAAAACAAGAATTATCAAAGATTGATTAACTGTTCGATATCTGGTTTTGTGATAACACCCCACAAGATGATGCTGAACCATACACAACTGCATTAAAATGTCTCCCATTTCCAAAAGTGTTATATACAGCACTGCAGTGTCTTTCATGAGGATGCCTATCGGTGACATCGGAACTCTGTTTTAACACCATGGTCTTTTCAGAGCTTAGCCTTATTATGACTTTGTTATGCGTTTGTGCGCACATGTGCTTGCATGTCAGTTTGATGCAAACATTCTTTGGGAGTGTAACATGGTCTTTATTTTGCCTATTTTAAATTCTAGTCTTAGTTTTCTGATGCTATACAGTGTACTGGCATTTCATCAGTAATTCAGTGCAATAAAAAATGCATAACATATGTGAAACAGAACATTGTGAACTTTCCCTGTTGGCTCGTATAGTTTACATGCAGTACGTTACAGCTCTTGTGGTAGTTCATATTTGTAGTTCAGAGTGCTGTGATTACACTCAAAACAAGAAAAAAAAATCAGGCTTGTTAATCACTTCACTACCATCACAAAGAAGCTTAACAATTTTTTAAGCACATCTAAGGTAGCCTCATACTAGACTGTAACAGCAGCCATTATTGGCCAACACAGAATAGCAGCAGAGGTAAAACTGCTTTAAATGCACTTGGGTACTTTATTTTAATGGACTTAAAACAGAAACTGCAGCAGAATGAAGGGTCTCTCAGCTGCTAATGCCATTAGTTCCTCAGAAGGACACTTCGCTTCTGCCTGCTATTAGTGTGTAGTGCTATTTTATAGTTCTGAGTGGTAAAACACTTCACGCTGTGCCTTTTTTCCTGTAACCTGTATTATAGGGAGCAGTTAATGGTCCATGCCCTTCAAAATTCCACTTTCAAGTTGAATTCCTTGACATCCATGTCTTCAACACAGAAGCAGGTTATGATCTGGTTTCAGAAACCTGATCATAATCCTTTGCTGCTAACATACAGATACAGAGAGAAAAATAAAAGCTTCTCTTGAAATGCAGTCAGAGTTGTGACTGACTTTTTTACAACTGCTTTTAATACAGCATAGCTTCAAGCTTTCATAAAGAAGACCAAACAGAGCTTATTTTTAATGAAAAAGGTACTGGTAATTTGGTTTAAAATACTGAAAACCTTTTTGTTGAGAGGTAAGTTTTAGTACTGTATGAGCACTTGTTTAGATGCATGGAATCGGGAATACTTGACAGTACAAAATCATCCTCCACAAGGAAGAGTGAACCTGTCTGGTAGACATCTGCAATTAATAAACTATATAACAAAAAGAAAAAAATTACTGTCCAGGACCAAGAAGAAACAGGTGCCCAATTGGAAGCAATCTCTCCTTAGCCTGAACAAGCAAATAAGAGCACTAGTGAAATCCTCTAAAGCCAACTTCGAGTCCAAATTGGCCACATCTACTAGAGACAATCATAAGGCCTTCTTCACATATGTCCGCAGTCTCAAGGGAAGCACCTGAATCTGTTCAGAACTGGTGGGCAAGGACACCAAATACACAAATGCTGTAGATATAGCCAACCTACTGGCTGACAGGATTCAGAGAAAACTTCACCCCTCTGTCCCCCATTAGTAAATCAGGACATCCCCAGTACCTGCCCCCCTCCCCTTATCTCTAGGGAACATGTCATCACTGCTCTCTCAAAGGCAAAGAATACAGCCTCCATGGGATCCGATAACATCCCAGGCTACATTCTACATAAACTCAGGCATGAACTTGCAGCACCGTTAGGCACCCGATTCAACCAAAGCCTGGGTACCGGCTTTGTCCCAGCTGAGTGGAGGACAGCCACTGTCATTTCTCTCCACAAAGGTGGAGCATCCACCAATCTGGGAAATTATAGACCCATCATCTTAATTAGCCTGATCTGCAAGGCCATGGAATGGATTATCATGGACCTCATTAATAGGGACATTGGCAACCACTAAACACCTGACCCCACACAGTTTGGCTTTGTCAAGAGGAGGTCATGTCTGTTAAATCTGGATGACTTCTCTGAGATGGTCACCAAAGCCATTGGTAAGGGAAGACAGTGCATACCACCTACCTTGACCTGGCCAAGGCTTTCGGCACTATTCCCCACTCGGGAGAATAGTAGACATGCTGTCTCAACTAGGTATCAGTCCATATGTTATCAGATGGGTAGCAAACTGGCTCACTGATAGAACCCACCTGATCAAAATATGGGAAGCCACCTCCAGCAGTAGACCCTTAATGAGTGGCGTACCCAGGGATCGGTCTTGGGGCGTCTGTTATTCAGGATATACTTCTTTTAGGTGCAGGCCAAAGCCAGTGGGCTATGGCTGACCAAGTCTGCAGATGACTGCAAGCTGAGCGTGGTCATCAATTCCCCAAGTGATGTGGATGTCCTCCAAGAGGGTCTTGCCCAAACAAATAACTGGTGCCAGAAACATGCCCTCAAACTGAATACCAAAAAATGCATCATAATCCTCTTTGGGGAGAGTGATGTCCCCACATATTATTACATTAATAACAACGTCCTAAGCACACCATTAGTCATGAAGGATTTGGGCAACCAGGTTGAGCACCATGTTCCTTCCATTGTACGGAAAGCTTTCCATATGGTGCACCTCATAAGTAAGGGTATCTCATCCAGGGACAAGGAGGTCATAACATCCCTGTATTCTTCCCTTATAAGGCCTGTTATTGAGTATCGAGTACAATGTCCCCTTCGGCATGTACCTTGCAAAATGCATGCAGCAGTTGGAGAGACCACAGAGGTTCCTCACCAGAAGAATCCAGGACATCAAACATCTACCCTACACAGGCTAAAAGCCCTGTCCCTCTACTGAATTTCATATAGACTCTTTAGAGGTGACCTCAGTCTGGCATACAAAACAGTATCAGACCCTGCCTTGATGGGACTACTGCATATCTGCAAGTCAAGCACCACTCTAGTAACCCACACATGACCTCAGCCTGGTCTGACATCAGTAGGACTTGTTGGCGGGACAGATTTGTGTCCCAGAGACTCCCCCATCTGTGGAATAGACTCCCTCTCCACGTCAAGCAGAGTACTTCATTGTCCCTTTTCAAGTGCGACCTGGATAACTGGATGGGAAGTAGAAAATACACCCCTGCGATTCCACCCATGTCTTTGCTGGACAGGAGCTTTGGGTGCTGACTTGTCTAATCATGGGCTAAGCTCTTGGCTAGGCTTGTAAATGTCTCAGGGCCAATAGCCTAGTAACTTCCTATGAAAGTTAGTTCAACCATTGAATGAGAAATTATAGAGATTTTTTTTATAAGAGTAATGTGTCCTGGTAACTGTAGTACATACTATCTTTCTGAAACAAATTATGCACCCCATCTTTAAACTGAATGCTAGCATCACATTTCCTGTGCATGAACAAGTTTGAAGTGTTTCCAAGGCTTAGTTATAGAAAAGTGCTATCATTCCTTTATAAGTACTCAGTCGCACGCTTTACTCCAAGTAGTAGGCACAGGCCCACACTGTATCTGGTAGCTGTGTCTCTGAAAGCGGTTGTTACTCGGGTGCAGTATAGTGGCTAATCTAGGGTCCAGCACAAGTTTGAGGTGATATCAGGAAAAGAAAAAATCTTTAAAGATCTCTAAAGTTGGGTTTGGACTCGTGAAGTAAATTCTCTGTTAAATATATTGGAGCTTTCTCCCCCTGGCGACCAGTCCCTTGTGTTTTTTTTTTTTTTTTTTTTTGGTTGAGGAAAAACTAAATTTGTTGAGCAGCATTACATTACCTAAACAACTGTCTATTGATTGGATGTGATAAATCCAGTGAAAACTGACCACATACCCCAATTTTAAAATATAATTCAATTTGAACCGGCAGCAGTTTTTAATTATTGCCATCAACAACAACCCATGGGGTCAAGGTGTCATGTCGTAGGTTGTGACCTCTCTGAATTCAGAGATACTGTCCTGCCTTCTTTGGCAGTCACACCCCACCGTCACAGATCTTCTCTCGTGCAATGCATCCATCTTTTGGCTTGTTGTCCTTCTCCCCTCTTGACTACTTAATCTTTCTCCCACATTTGCTTTGCTGCACTGTATTCTGCTTGCATGCAAATGTGATCAAACCACCTAAATATATCCTCATTGACTTTCTTGGCTTCCTGGAGCTATTCTGGTTTCGTCTGTGGCATCATTTGTTTCTTTCCCACAGTAAACATTCTACTACCCGTCTCAGTAACTTCATTTTCTCAGCTGCACTGTGTTCATTGAAATCCGCTTATCAGCAGGGTGATTTTGGTATGAATTTGGACTGCAGTGTTCTGTTAAAAACATAGGAAAATGTGTTGTAGCACTAAGAAATTACATGAGTTTGAAAGCTTCCTCATAAAGTTTGCCTGTGTTACTGGTTGTTTCATATCGGAGTAGATGTGCCGCAGATTGTGGCCCTATGTGATATGGAATAAGTAAAGGAATATAGCGGGTTTGTTGTATGGCTGGAGGAACCACAACAGAACAGTCATCTGATACATTACAAATGCAGGAGTATTTTAAGAAGAATGAAGGATAACCGTAATAATTTCAGATGGTAGAACCAACAAGTACTGAAGCAAATTTCCTTTTCTTTTATTGGTTAGAAGCGAGAGCTGCACTGAGTTCAGTCTTGTTAAATGGCAGAAGGTGTTTGAAGAATTTCCCTTTTAACTATTTAATTTGTTATATTCCCGTGTACTATTTGACCGTAGTATTGATTATTTTATTTACACTATCTGCTCCCTTATTTAACTCACAACTACTTAACCCCCTTCTGACACACACACACACACACGCACACACACTCATTCTGATTAAATGTTAAATAATGATTTTGTGCATTTCCATAAGTTTTATTGGGTTTAGTCTGTATACAGTATTTATAATTAAAAACCAAAGGCAATAGATACAATGTCATTGAACTTCTTGATTTTACAATAGATGTTTCTAATTTGGGTGCCTCTAGTACAAAAGCCCTAAGAACTACAGAGTCATAGTTATATCTTTCTTCCTCTGCCGGCAGGTTAGATCATTCCTCAATTATAATCTTTTCAGTGAAAAGGAAGATGAAATACTCTGCATAACTATAAAATGTCGGTAATACTGCATAAAACAGGAATTGCCGCAGAGATTATTTCTAGGATTGTGCACTTAAAATAATACAAGGTGAAATGATGAAAATCTGCTACTGGAAATATGACTCATGCCTGCAGTGCATTTTTTTTTTACTGTTCATTTATTAAGCAGAATTACTCAAATGCATACTCTTTATCTGACATGCAAAGAATAGCAGAGTGTATTATTGTCACTGTTATGTATTTTGCAAAAGTAAGAGCAATGTACCATGAAACAGGTGAACTAATCGCGGGGAATGTTGACTTGTATAAGACTATAAAATTGTTATAGCTTTTGCATAAAAAATCACTAATATTCATGTTTTGTAAACAAGCTATACTTTTGTTTCAAAAAGCTATAGACATCTAAGTGTACATAGTGCTATACAGTGTCATGCCTCTATGCTAATCTGGTAAGGTGGTTAAAGGGCATGATACTAACCATTGGAGCAAAAGGTAGTGAAATGTGGCTTTGTCATGCCAACGGTAACCAAGAGTAGTCCAAGATGAACTGGGTTTGTAGAATCGCATGTAGTTGTAGATGGTGTGTGAGAGGCATTTAGTAGACAATCTAACTTGGGTAAAAGGCATCTAGTTTTAAAAGGCTAACACTGAGGAGCTCTTTCTAACAAATTAAATCATAAGTTGTGAGCTGGGCAAGGGTGTTTTTGTGTATGCAAGCATGAATACATTCATGCATGTACTTGGGTACATATGGTTTGTCTTGTTAATCCTGCTAGACAAAGCCCATTTTCAGAGGGGATTCTAGGAGAAAAATTTCCAGAGAAGTGCACAAGCAAAATTACAAATTATATGTTGATTGCACTGTTAGTAAAGGTCAAGTAGGGTTCACTTTGTACTGCGTTGAAAGGCCTTCTGTCCCAAAGTTCAGTCGAGAATGCACTCAAGAATATAGATATCTGTGCAATTACTGAGACATGGTTTAAAGCTGCAGGTTGCACCCCACCAGTGCAAGGTTTCTGGGCCTTCCACACTTTTATACAGTACCTGCACAGACAAGGGCTAAAGATGGAAGTGTCTCTTTATACAGCAGTAACAAGCATACTTCTAGGTTACTCACACAGGATGAGGTGCTGAAGTTCCTGCACGTGCAGATCTCCATAGGCAAAATCCTGTATCATATCCTAGCCAGCTATATCTCACACTCCATGTCCCGAAGCTCACAGTGCATATCTGCACCTACAGGAGACACTTACCATCCAACCTAGCATCCTACTGGTGGAAGACTTTAATTACCCCTCTGTAGACGAGTCTTACATGGCCTCAAATTTACAGACACAGAGAATTTTGGACTTCATAAATGCAAGCATCCTCAACTAAGTAGTGAATGCTGGACCTCATGCTTGCAAAGATGGGAAAATGCTGCACTCCCCCCAGATGTTTTTTCCTCTTTGGTAAGGTCCAACCATAAAGCTGCCTCCTTCAAAACCAAAATTAGATCCATAATCCCATTAAAACCAGCAACAGTTGGGTAGTTTGCAGTGGAATAGTTCCTTTTATTAAGTGATGGTTTGTCAAAATTCAGTGCCCCTCCTAACCCTGAGAACACAGCAGTCTATGCTGAATTGCTTTCAGAAACTCTGTACAACTATGTCCGTGGCTGCACAGAGGCTGCTGTTCCTACCAGAAGCAAGGACAGGACTAGCCGCAGAAACAAGTCGCCTTGATGGCAACCCGAAATTAAACAGGATATGCAACGAAGGGAAAAAATTATGGCAAAAATCCAGGAAAAGTAATTTCCACAAAGATAAAAGTCTTCATCAAAGTAAATAGGCAACAAAGTAGGCTAATTACGTCAAGCAGAACCAACTTTCAGGTTGAGATAGCCTCCTAGGTAAAAGATAACCATAAGGCCTTCTACAGCTATGTCAGAAACCTCAAAGGTAGCACACAGCTGTGTGCTGAACTGGTGGCTAATAGCACCACATTCACACAGCCTGGCGATATAGTGAACCTGAAATTCATTTCCAGCTGTACCCCCCACCCTCCACTATCACCCTAAAAATACCCTCCAACATAACCCTTCCAACTATAATTAGGGAGCATATACTGGCTGCACTTGAGTGAAAGGGAAGGTCTACAAAAGGGTAGTGAGACTATGTTATATGGGTTGGAGACGGTGGCATTGACAAAAAGGCAAGAGTCCAAGCTGGATGTGGCAGAGTTAAAGATGTTAAGATTTGCACTGGGTGTGATGGTAGACAGAATTAGGAATAAGTATATTAGAGGGTCAGCCCAGGTTGGACAGTTTGGAGACAAAGCCAGAGAGGCGAGATTGCATTGGTTTGGACATGTGCTGAGGAGGGATGCAGAGTATATTGGGAAAAGGATGCTAAGGATGAAGCTGCCAGGTAAGAGGAAGGCCTAAGATAATGTTTATGGATGTGGTGAGAGAGGACATGCAGGTGGTTGGTGTGACAGAGCAAGATGCAGAGGATAGGAAGAAATGGAAATAGGTGATCCGGTGTGGCGACCCCTAACCAGGAACAGCCAAAAGAAGAATTTAATTGAAGAAGAAACAGTATCCTGTTTTTTTGCTTATTTTGAGTTATTTATAGCACTTTTATTTTACTCACTGTGTGTGAGGTATTAAGTAGAATTTTCTACAGTTGTTAAGCATCTGGTTGGGTTTGTTTGTTTTGATTTTTGTTCCCTACCCTCCCTCCCTCTTGGTATCCTGTTTTTATACTTGGTGGCTTTGCAGTTGCCTGCCACTACTATAAATTTGATCTGGGCCACTCCTCCCAGTCTAGTGTCATTACCTCATTCTACCTAATCCAGGGAGAACATTTGAGAAGGCCAACCCAGTTAGCTTCTGCTCCTCCTTTCCGAGCCCCCAATCCTTTCTGTGTTGGAGGGAAGCCTTCTAGCTTAATTTTGTTTCTTAGAACTAGCCAGTTTTCTAGTTTCAGTACTCTAATCTGTTTCTTTGAGCTTATCACTTGTTCAGAACTCATTTTAAGCACTAAATAAGCTACAAATTGCTACAGCACTCAACTTTCCTCACTTGTCTAGAGGAAAACAGTTTAGTACTTAATAAATAAGCACCTATCCAGGTATGTCTAAGGGTCAGCTCCTGGTGTTTTCTCCTGTCTGCCTGATGAATCTGGGCATCTTGGGGAAATGCAGCAATTGCCTCATGTACACAGACAACCCTCTCCTACCACCCAACACTACAATCTGTGAGAGATGCACTTGTATAACCAAACTGGAAGCAAAGCTCTCAAGCTCTCTTCACCCAAGACTGGACTAGACAGTCAAGAGGAGAAGGTAAACACTTGCACCACACCACACTCCTCACATAGTCCCTCAAAATCTACACCACAAAAACACACACCTGCATTCACAGAGACTCTCAAAACAAATCTACCCAAGCAACAGGGACCTCCAAAGCAGAAATGCAAGCAACCTCCACCCATCAACACAACCCAAATGACACATGGCCCACAAATTCAGTGTGCCACTCAACCACAGCCCATAAGGCATAATAACGTACCCAACACTCTAGTCCTAGGTGACTTTATAGTCAGGCATACTGATGTTCCACTCACCAGGCCAAACAAGGAGAAAGTTACTGTCAGCTGCCTGTCAGGTGCCAGGATCTGCCACATATTGCATGCACTCAGGTCATGTCACAGCAAGTACAAGTATGACTCTGTCATTGTCCATGTTGGTGTGAATGACCTGAGACATACCTCCCTGGACTACATGAAAAGAGACATGGAGGAGATTTCTTATCTTGTAGCCCAGGCAGGTATGACCCTAGCCCTGAGTAGCATCCTGCCATCACCCAGAATGATACCACTGTACAAGGACAAAAATGATTGACTTTAATTGGCTAAGCTTCTGGTGTCATTCTAAGGGGATCCAGTATCTGTCTGCCTGGGATGACATGATCGACAAACCACAATGCTTTGCCAGAGATGGCCTGCACCTGTCGCCCTTGGGATTCTGGATATTGGCTAAGGCTCTTGCCACCCCTATAGTGCCTTTTTCTGGCAAGATTCAAATGGCAAATTCACCACCGTAAGAGGTACAAGCAATCAAAATCTGAGGGTAATGCTACTTAATGTAGAAGTCTAAACCTCAAAATGCACTCACTCGAGGCACTCCTTAAAATGGAGAACATCGATGTCTGTGCAGTGACAGAGACCTGTATCAAGGCTCCAGCGCGCACCCCTGCATTACCAGGCTGTAAGTCATACCACACCTTTCGGCCACCTAACTTGGACCAAAGCGTGTCCATATTCATTAAGGTTATCCACACCTCCAGGCTAGTTGCTCAGCATAATGCATCTGAGATTATCCAAGTGCAACTAACTCTGGGCAAGACCGCAATGCAAATTGTAGCTTGCTACAGATCCCCCACCATGCCCCAGGATTCCCACTCCTCATTTTTTGATACACTGGGAAATATTAGGGTACAACCTCACACCCCGATAATGGTTGATTTCAACTACCCCACCATTAACTGGGAAATGTACCAACTCTTGTGCTCAACGTTTTCTGGAATTTATAAATTCCAATGCTTTGGATCAACTTATCCACACCCCCACCAGGGGCAGCAATATCCTAGACCTGGTCATTACCAACATTGGCAACTGGTGTTCCACACCTGAGGTCAAGTCCTCATTGGTCAGATCCGACCACAAGCAAATCACCCTAGACATCCACATCCCACCCCCACCCCCCATTAGGGAAACCACTGTAAAAATTTCTCCAAAGTCAACTTCACTCTTCTTAAGACAGAAGTGGCAAACTTCCTGACACCCATGCTGATGGACAGTAGAGATACAACTGCTGAATCCTATACAATCGCACTTTATAAGCACTTGTACAAGTGCATGGATCGTGCAATCCCTAACAGAACCAAGATGCTATCCTCCAAAAAAAGGAAGCCAATCTGGTGGTCCCCTGTTATAAACAAACTCTACAACAGAAGAAAGAAACTGTTGCAAAAAAGAGTAAAATCCCATGATTGGAGGAAATCCGTGGTCAGCCTTAGGAGCTGAGATCCCTCATAAAATCCTCCAAAGCTAGTTATGAAAACAAAATTGCCATTGATTCTAAAGACAACCACAAAGCATTCTATAGCTATGTCAAGAATCTCAGTGGCAACACTCAGATCTGCTCTGAGTTACAGCACAATGGCACAAAATATACAGAACCAACTGATATTGCCAACATCCTGGCAGATAGGTTAAGTGCTAACTTTACCCCTCTCTCATCCCCAAAGGGCACATCAATATACCGGAAGAATGCAAAGTACCTGTAATCATGGCTGCACAGGTAAAAAACACACTCTCCAAAGCCCAGAACACAGCATCCATGGGACCTGACAACATCACAGACTGCGTTTTACATGAACTACAGAATGAACTGGCATCCCACCTAAGTACCATGTTCAATCATAGCCTCACCTCAGGCTTTGTGCCCACTGAATGGCGCACAGCAACTGTTATCCTAGTCCACAAAGGGGGAGCCACCATGGACCCCAGGAACTACCACCCCATTAGCCTGACGAGCCTGGTCTGCAAGGCTATGGAGTGTATCATCACGGGACTTGTAAACAATGACATTGGTAATCTCCAAACTCTGGATCCTACCCAGTTCAGGTTTGTAAAAGGCAGATTATTTCTCCTAAACCTACCAAAGCCGTAGATGAGGGTAAGGTGGTTCACACAACCTATCTAGATCTCGCCAAGGCTTTCGACACCATCCCCCACTCTGGAATTATAGACAAACTCACTAAACTAGGTATAAATCCCTATGTCACAAGATGGGTTGCCATCTGGCTCACTGACAGAACCCACTCTGTGAAAGTAGCAGACTCTAAATCCAACTTCAGACCAGTGACAAGTGGAGTACCACAGGGTTCAGTTCTAGGTCCTCTCCTGTTTGGTATCTACTTCTCTGAAGTACAGGCTAACACAGAAGGTCTATGGCTAACTAAGTTTGCAGATGACTGCAAACTAGGAGCCATAATCAAAACTTCTAATGATGTGGACGTCCTACAAAAGGGCCTCACTGAGACAGATGCCTGGTGTCAAAGCCATGGCCTCAAGCTCAATGCCAAAAAGTGCATTGTCATCCCTTTTGGTAAAAACTCTGTACCCATAAACAACCACATAGGCGGTAGTCTACTTAACACTGAAAGTGCGATGAGACCTTGGGACACAGGTGGACAGTAGTCTCTCCTTTGATAATCACATCGCCACAGTAGTCAGGAAATCCTTCTTCGTGGCACACCTCATCACAAAAGGTTTCTCATCCAGGAAAAAAAGAGGTCATTGTTCCCCCCTACTCCTCACTCATTAGATCCATTATAGAGTACAACGTCCCTTTTGGTATGTACCTCACAAGACTACAACAATTGGAAAGGCCACAGAAATACCTCACAAAGAGGATTACTGGCCTCAAACTGATGCCCTACGCAGACCGTCTCAAAAAACTCCAGCTTTACTCTGTCGCATATCGCCTACTCAGAGGCGATCTCTGCCTAACATACAAAGCTATGTCAAACCCAGAGGACATGCTCCATGTAAAGAAATCCTAATCCCTCCGAGCTACACTCTCTTGGGACCTAAACCTTGTCACCACAATAAACAGAACATGCTAGAGGGATAGATTCCTGTCCCAGAGACTTCCCATACAATGGAACAAACTACTTATCTATACCAAATAAAGCTCCTCATTAGCACTCTTCAAGAAAAATCTTGATTGCATGAGAGAGGAGAAATTCACCCCGGGGATCACTTCTGTGGCTCTGCTGGACAGGGGCACAGGAAAATAATTTTCTTGGGTGGCAAAAGCCAGGGTACCATTTGGCTAGGTTTATATAGGCCCTAGGGCCAATAGCCTAGTGCCTACCTATGAACCTACTGGCTGCACTTACTAAAGCCAAGAACACATCCTGAATGGGCCCTAATAACATCCCAGGATGCCTGCTGAATAGTCTAAAAATATGACTTATCAGGACCACGTCAGTCATTATTTAATATGGTTTTGAAACCAGGCTTTGTGCTTTGTGAATAGAAAACTGCAACAGACATCCCTCTTCATAAGGGAGGACTTTCATCAGGAACTACAGACCCATCATCATAGCTGGCCTTAGGCATACGCCAACTAGGTGTCCACCTAGGGTGCTGTTCTAGCAGTGGTGGTTTTCCAGTAATCTGTATGGTGTAGGTAGACCAGGATGGGGGCACCAAGTGGTATGGGTGGCACTGTGGAGCCTTTTTGCTCAGTGCACCAACTAACCAAAGGCATGCCCTGCCCATCAGTCTGACTAGTCTCATTTGTGAAACCATGGAAAGATGATCATGGAAGTTATCGACAAGGACTTAGGAGACCTGCAGACACTGGCTGTATCCCTCTTTAGCTTTGTCAAAGGAATGTCATGTTTTATCTGGTGGGCTACTTTGAAAAGTCCATACAGCAATGGATGAGGGGAGAATGGTGCATACTGCCTACATAGCTCTGGCTAAAGCATTTGATACAGTACCCCATCCGAGCATTGTTAAACTTACAGAACTAGGTGTAAACCCCTTTATAACATACTGCATAACTAACTGGTCCACTGATAAGGTCTAGTAGGTTAAATTCTGTGAAGTCCAGGGGCTCTGTGCTAGATCTATTTCCCTTTGGCATGTGCTTGGATGTCAGAGCCAATGTCAAAAGCCTTTAGCAAACCAAGTTTATAGATGACTGCAAACTGGGAGCAGCAGTCATTGTATTCCCCAAGATGAGAACACCTTTCGGGAAAGTTCTGATGCACAAAAATGCTTGTTGCCAAAGCCATGGCTTAAAACTCAGTACTAAGAGATACATTATAGTACCTTTTGGGAAGTCTGCCACCCCGGTTAACTGTGTCATCAGTAAAACACCCTTAAAAGTTGATTCAATAGTCAGGGGTTTGGGAAGTCATGTAGACAGTAACCTAGCCTTCGACTGACATTTGTCCAAGGTAGTAAGAAATTCCTTCTGTGCTGAACTAATAAGCAAGAGCATGGCATCCAGGTCCAGACAGGTGGTCATACCACTGTACTTGGCCCTCATCAGACCCATCACAGAGCATAATAGACATGTACAGCAGCTGGAATGTCCACAACAGTTTCTTGCAAAAATAATTCAGGGAGTAAACAGAAGATCCTCTGCTGACTGCCTCAAAGGCCTGTCTCTTTACCTGGTATCATACAGACTTCTGAGAGGTGATATTTGCCTGGCATGCAAGGTATCCCTGGACGCTGTTTTGATGCATCTTTTGCACATCTGCAAAACAAACCGCATCAGAACTACTAGACTAAAAGATCTACATTTTGCTTGTGACATAAATATGACATGTTGGAGAGACAGGTATGTTTCTCAGCAAATTCACATTCTCTGGAACAGGCTGCAAATCCATGTGAAGCAGAGTTCCTCCCGATCCTTTTTCAAATGCATCCTGGACCAATGGATGAGTAATTGGAAATTCACCCTTGGTTTGGCCCCTATGTCTCTGATGGACAGAGGCAGTCAGTAAATCACATTTGCGGGTCACAGTTTGGTTGCATGAGTAGGCTTACAAGAGCGCTAGTGGTCTTTAGCCTAGTAATATATCTGTGTACCTGTAAACAGTCCTTGTTTTATGCCTTTTATCTGTAATAAAATGCCAGCACTGTTATGTGCACTGGGTGAGAGTAGTGTTGTCATTGTATCATTGTGATGGTTACATCATGCCATGGTACACCAAGGGCCTGATTCTAAAAGGGTTGATTTCAGTGCAAGTGACTTAGTGCCATCCTGCTTTATGGATGGGCCGGCGATATTTTACTTGGCCTCACCAGATGCGCAGTAGCAAGCCCCTCCCAAAACCCGCCCCCGTGCTATTTCGTAATAGGGCACTAATGAATATGCATTCCCTCAATAGTGACACTTGCATATGTTTCTAGTATGTAGAATCTAGTGTTCATATCCATAACATCCAATAAACCAATATAGTTTATATAGCTATGTTGTTTGATACTTTATACTGTGCGATGTTACTGATAGTTCTAATTCTTAAAGACTGTCTGACAGTGCTTACTTTATTGTTTCTCTGAGTAAAATATCACCGTAAATTTTTAAGTTTAAGAGCAATATTTAAAAAAATTGCTCTTATTTTGGATGTTTTTTGTCCCACTTTTATTTATGGCTTTGCCCAGATTTCTTGCTCTAAAAGATTGAGCGGTATATGTGTGTCATTATTTATTGACTTCAACCCTCAACGGTTTGCAGAAAACCACCAATTTTATGAGGAAAAGACCAAAAATAGGTGGAAATCTGGACAGATGAGAAGTACGAGTCCATTAAGAAAACACATGGGAAGGTGCAGTGACTATGACAATCCAGCACAGTAGGGGTTGCTGTCCATATTCCAAGAAAGTGTTACAACTTTTGAAGTAATTTCTTTTTCTGTCAGCGTTTTTTATACGTCATAGCAAATGTCGCAAAAGTATTGAGTGCGACTTTGTTCTCACTTTTATAAAACTAGGAACAAGCGTGAAGGGGGCAGACTTATTTCCAGGAACATGGACGATGATCATCATTTGTATTTAGTTTGTGTGTGTGTAGTGGTCATGGATTTAATGCACATATGATTATTAACCTTTATTTGTAAGAGGAGAAACTATGGCTGTCATGTCAATCATGGCTCATTACATATGCAGACCTGGTCGTCAATCATTCGTGACACGCCCACTTTTGAGCAAAATGCAAGGTGAGGCCTTATAGTACAATATCGCCGATGGGTCTTACAGCAATAACAAGTCGTTTGTACTTCTGTTGTCTTGTACTTGTGTGCAGTGTTTTAATGTGTTAAGACGTAGCTACATAAAAATCTGGGGACAGATTCCATTGTCCAAACAATGACCAATATAGTTGTTCTGTTTAGATGGACCCTTGTTTACTGATACACATGACCCTATTCTTTGTTACTACCAAGCCTGTTTTAACTTACAGATAAGGTTTGTATAATAAGATGTACGACCTTCTATGAAACTGTGGACTGTGTTTTATATTCCTTACTAACATAGTTGTTGTCTTGTAATGTACTAAGAAATATTTGTACTTACTGCAGCCTTATGAGCAGATGAAGAAAACCCCTGAAATATGGAGTGTTCAAAAATAATCTGAGAATGTTACCAAAAATAATCAAGAGGTTTTATTTTAACTGCAAAAGCTGGCAAGGTGAACCCAAGGGGGAAACCATTATCAAACATTGTTCTTAAAGTAAGAAATGCCACGACAGAAAATAGTGTACAATTTTTAGTTCTTTCACCCTTTGCTACTTGATAGTAACATTTAGGAAGTATGGTGCTGTTTTGTCTTATTGTAATTGTTTTTACAACTGTTTTATTTTGGTGGAAATTCTGCAGCACATTTATTTTTTATAAATTTATCACTTAACACAGTTTCCTATATTGTTCAGGTATGTATTTATCTGCCATTTCCCACAAAATGTGTGAGAATTTCAAGGTCCACATTCCGACAGCAACTAAAGAGCATAGCATCAGGTCCTAATTGCAATAAAATGATAGAGAAAGAATGACTAAATAAGGACAGGGGGTACTTGGATGTCCGAAATGGAAGCAGGATATACAGCAGACACCTGCATAAAGTACTCATTGTAGTTCAAACTTGTAACCTCTCTGACTTAGCTGCACATGAGATAGAGGTACGTTAATGAATATGCGTATACATTATGGAGCTCTGTATGTGTCCCAGGCTGGTATGTACCTAGCATTGAGCAGCATTCTACCTTCACCAAGGATGATGCCACAATACGAGTAAACAATAATCAACTTCAAAAATTTGCTTAAGTTTCTGGTATCACTCCAAGTGGGTATAATTGGCAGCATGGGAGGATATGGTCAGCAGACCATGTTGCTTTGCCAAGGATGGTCTACACCCCTCCCCTCTAGGCTTTTGAATATTGGCTAAAACATAGCCCTCTCCTATAGTTCATTTTTAAGGCAATGCCAAACTGACAAACCTTTCAACATATAGGCACAGTGAACTGACTGTAACTACACACACCAAGGAGTACCAAACCAATTTCAAGTAAATTCAGGTTCAAAAATACAATTTATTCGAACTGAGCACTTTCATCTATTGTAACATAGACTTCATCAGAGTTCATGCATAAGGTGAAATAAGCTCAATTTATACCTTACAATTAGTTGATCACATGACAACATACCGCCATAAAAATCTTAAAATCGTATAACCCCCCCATATGTACATAAATCACTACAAAATAGTTAAAATAGTTAAAACATATAAACTTTACTTAAAATCAAACTAAATATGATCTCAATTTTAAAATACTGACAATTGACAACTGGTCATTAAGTCCAGGAACCTTACAAGCATTCAATTTAAGTTGCCAAATTAGTTCTTTTGCCTCTAACAGGTCTTCCCACGGGCCTTCCCTTGGGTTGGCCACCACACAATCAAGGCCAAAAAACTGAAAACTGTGATCGGGATTACCTACAATGTGTTTGGCGATGGAATTATTCAAATTATTTTTCCTAATACTTAAACAATGTTCGTAAATTCATTCCCTTTTAGTTTTGCTTACGTAAAAACTGAGGCATTTTAAACATTTAGCAAGGTAAATTATCCCTACAGTGTTACAATTGCAAGGGAATGTACTTCTAAAAATGTTCCCATTGATGTAGACATTATCTGCTACCAGCATATACTTACATTGTCCACACCTTCCACACCTTGTTGTACCTGATTTTCTAAAAGACTTCATTTTCCAAAGGTTGTCACCACTTTCTAATAAATTCTTTATTGTATTCCCCTTCTTATACACTACTACTGGTCTATCACCTATTTTATCTAGTACCACATTGAAACAGGAAAAAATTCCCCAATTCTTTTCTAATATATTTCTAATATGGGTGTCCTCAGCATAGAATTGTATAATCAGACTTGAGGCAAAGTGTTTGTCACCGATTTTGTTCCTGTTAAAAACTTCTTCAATGTTCGAACCCTGGGTTTTTACCAAAGGGTAAATAGTTCTATCTTTCCTTTCCTGTTCAATAACACCTCTTACTTTCGCCACTAACTTGTTAGGGTAACTTCTATTCTCAAACATTCTACCCAACAACTCGCACTCGCCCATAAACATATCGTCATTGGGTACCATTCTTGCCACCCTCATAAACTGCCCCCTTACTATCCCTTTTTTGGTAGTAGGGGTGACAGCTATTAAAGTGTAATAAAGAGTTACTGTAACTGGGTTTCCTATAAATTGTAGTTTCAAAGCTTTTCCTTTCATAGTCCTTAAAAACCCTTACATCTAAGTAACTTATAATATCAACATCATAGTTATATGTAAACTTCAAAAATGACGTAGTGGAGTTGAGATATTCAATAAAGGGTGAAATCTTGTCGATATGCTCTTCCCAAATGATAAAAATATCATCCAGGTACCTGGAATACATTTTCCAGGGAGGGATAGAAAATTTGTTGAATAGAAATTGTTTTTCCCATTGTATTAGTACAATATTTGCAAACATGGGGGTGCAAGACGCCCCATTGCTACCCCCTTATATTGATGGAAGTATTATCCATCTATAAATACAAAGTTGTTCTGTAACACCACCTCCATCAGAGAGTTTAATACAAAGATCTCATCACTGTCAAATAGCCCCCCTTCATGCGGTATCACATTGTATAGCTCTGTCACATCAATGGTAAAAATGTTAAATTTTCAGAAACCAGAACATCCCTAATCTTTAGTAAAAAATCCCAAGAGTCTTTGCATAAGTAATCAATATTCAAAACTGTGTCTTTAAGTTTGTAATCAATAAATTTAGCCAGAGGGTGGGTTTTTGAACAACTGGTATTAAGTATAGGCCTCATAGGTGGATCACTTAAATTTTTGTGTATCTTTGGGATACCAAAAATAGACGGCACTAAAGGGTGCTTCACCTGCAAAAAATCATATAAAGTGCCATCAATTTGGCCCTGGTCAAACAAATCTTTGAGCAAATAATCAATTTTTTGTAAGCCATATGGATATAGTTTAAAGATGTTTCCTCAAAAATTCACCCTCAAACAGGTAGTTAAACATAGAGTTAAGGTAGTCAATATTATACATTATGACTACCCCACCTCCTTTATCGGGCTTCATAGTACGGATATTTTTGTTCTTAATTAACCTATGCAAAAGTTCCACCTCTGTTTCATTTAAATTACATACAATTTTAGGAGTTTTATTTGTCAACAATACTCTAAAGTCTTGTTCAACTAACTTTTCAAAACATATTAGTGGCAGTGAAAGAATTGGGTTGAACACACTACTTCTCCTTAAGGTGTCAACCTGTTCATTAGCAACGTCGTTTTCAACTTTCTGAGAAACAGCTTTAGATCAATCAACAAGTTCTCAACTTTGGTGTAGTTCGTAGGCACAAAAGTAAACCCTTTAGAAAGTAAGTCAACATAGTTTTCACCGTAGTTGTTGTTTGTAAAGTCATAAAGAAAAAGGTCACCTTGTAAATTAGAACAAATTCTTGGTAAAACTCTCACTCCACTATCCTCATTGTAAACCACCATTTCAGTTACCACCTTTCAACATAGCAAAACCGACTTAAGGGAACCTAAAGGTGTTACTACTCAGTACCAAGAGTCTAAACAAGAAACACCACTCCTTCCAGGCTTTCCTCACCCTGGAAAATGTGGACATCTGTGCAGTTACTGAGACCTGGTTTATAGCTGCAGAGAACACCTCAGCAGTGCAGGGCTACGATGTCTTCCACACATTCAGACGAGCTATTGCACAGGAGGGACCAAAGGTTGTGGTGTCTTGGTCTATTTCAACTACAAACTTACCTCAAGACTAGCCAAACAGAACAATGTGCTAAAGCTTCTCCATGTTCAGATTGCCATAGGCCGTATCCCAGGTCATATTCTTGAAAGCTATAAGTCACCTTCCATGACCCAAGAAACTCAACTTGCACTTAAGTTTACTGGAGGCCCTCACCATTTAACCCAATACCATATTCATGGCTGACTTCAATTACCCTATTATAAGCTGGGATGCTTCTGCACAAACCAAACATACAAGCCCAGAGATTCCTGAACTTTGTAAACACAAAAACCTTGGACCACATCCAAGGTGCAAACATACTCCTAAACAGAGGAGAATGCTTTACCTTCTCCCAGCCAGTGTAGTGTTCTCTGTAATAGTCGAACCAAACATCTGTCACCCTCATAGTAAAAACAATTCTGTAACCCCATAACATTTAAAAAGTATTCCAAGGCAAACTTCCAATTGCTAAATAACTTGTCAACATTTCAAGTCACTCTCCATCTCCAAAAAACCCTGAGAACACAGCTGCTTATGTAGAATTGTCCAGAGAAACCATTCATGTCAGTAAATGCATGGAGACAGCCATAGCTACCAGAAATGAGCCTAGAACTAACACACACAAAAAAAACACTATATAGTGAAATCTAAACATAAACAGGTTGTACAACAAAAGAAAAGTCAGTCAAGATTAGGGAGTGCTAGATAAAAATACACTCCTCAATCTAAACAAACAACTAAGTGAGCGAATTAAGTCTACTGAAGCCAAAAATTGAGATAGATAGCCATCCAGGTAAATGATGACAACCACAAGTCTTCCTTTAGTTATGTCTGAAACCTCAAAGGTAGTGCACAGCAGTCTGCAGTACCGATTTGTAAATGCAGCCACTTATGCATAGCTGGAGGATGTAGCAAATCTGCTGGATGACATATTCACCTCCAAATTTAACCCCCCCTCCCAAAATACCATCAAACAACACTCCCATATTCAAGATATGCTCTCTAAGGCCAAAAACACTATATTGATAGGCCCCATGTATACAAGAATGCCTCCTAAACAGCCTGAAACATTACCTGTCAGGATTACTGGAGTCACTGTTTAGCCATAGCCTCTGGACAGCTTTGTGCTATGCAAAAGGAGAATTGCAACAGTTATCCTCTTCTCCTAACACACAGCGATCAACAGACTCTAGGAACTACAAACCTGTAAGTCCGACTAGTTTCATATATAAAGCCATGGAAAGAATTATAATGAAGTGTTAAGGACATAGAAAACCTTTATCCAATCCAGTTTAGTTTCATCAAGAGCAGGTCATGCCTACCAACCCTGGTGGACTTCTTTGACAAGGTCACCAAGGTAATGAATTAGGTCAGAATAGCCTACCTTGATATGGATAAGGCTTTTGATACAGTACCCCACTTGGGCACTGTAAACAAACTCTCAGATGCATGTATGAACTCATATGTTAAGCACTAGATAGCCAACTGGCTTTCTGATAGGAAGCAGGAACTTAGGCTTGAGGAGACCACCTCCACAGAAGCCAGTCACTTGCGATGTCTCTTTCGGCTCCGTGCTTGGCCTGCTCCTTTTTGGCATCAACTCCTTAGACGTTAAGGCCAGTACCGGGCTTTTGGCTGACCAAATCTTCAAATGGTTGCAAACTCGGAGCAGTCATAGAATCCCACTCCCCCCGGACATTAACATCATACGGGAAGGGCTAACAGACAGATGACTGGTGCCAAAGCCATGGCTTAAAAGTCAATGCCAAGAAATGCATAATAGTAGTCTCTGGGAAGTCAGCCACCCCAGGAAACTATCTTCTTGGTAACACACCCATACAGACTGCAACCAGTAGTCAGGGATTTGGGTATGTATGTAGAAAGCAACCTGGCTTTTGACCAATGTATGTTGAAGGTAGTAAGGGAATCATTCATTAGGAATGTGTTGTGTTAGCATGCATTTTCCGAAGGATATGAAGTCTGAAACTCAATATCTGGTATTACTTAGTGACTTCAGTTCTCAATGATTTAGCAAAAAAAAAAAGCAAGCATTCTTTTTATGAGTAACAGACCAAAATAGGCAAAACTCTGGGCATTCTGTGAAAATCTGGGCAGTAGAGAAGTAGGTCTTCAGGCCCATCATTCAGTACTATGTCTCCTTTGGTATGGACTTGATCAGGCATATGCAACACATAGAATGTCCACACCATTTTCTCACAAAGAGAACACAGGTTGAAAACAGCATGCCCTTTGCAGGTAGTCTTAAAGCCCTATCTCAGTATTATGTTTCCTACAGCCTATTGAGTGGTGATCTGTGCCTGGCACATAAGGCATCCTTGCATCCCACTCTGATAGACCTTCTGCATATCTGCAAAACCAATAGCATCAGATTACACAAACTAAGAACTTAAATTTTGTTTGTAACATAAATAGGACATGTTGGATGGGAAAGGCATGTCCCAGGGAATTCCTCTTCTCTGGGACAGGCTTCCTGTCCATGCGAAGCAGAGCTCTTCCCTAACTGTATTCAAGAGAAACCTGGACCAGTGGAGAGTAAATCAGGTGCTAGACCTGAGGTATATTTCTATGTCTGTAATGGCCAGAGGTAGCCTGTAAATTTGCCCTAGATTGCATCTACCCTTTAAAATAATCTTTAAGGCAGATATAATTTGCAGGATACAATTGGGATGTTTGACTAAGCTTATAAAGGACCAAGTGGTTATTAGCTTAGTGTACACCTATGAGCCTAGACATGTTTTGCAAAGCTGTAAGGACAGGGCAGTCAATTTATCACTCAAGCATGTTCCGTAGTGCAGTCAGCAGTGGGTAATTGTGTAGTAACAGAGTACTTACTGGTACTGTTAAGTGTTGCATGGATAAGTAGTCTGAGGATATAGGCCAGTTCTGCACTTAATAACCGGTAACTACATTGCACTGTTGCAGAACGCTGCTTTTATTATGCGTCTACAGTCTATACAAGAAATATATGTTCAAGCCATTCATGTGGCACCATTGTGTAAATAGTTGCATTGTAGTAATGATGCAGGAGATTAAAACAATGTACCAGTGCAAAACCTGAGAGAATATGCTCCTGGCTTAGTTAGGGGATTGGACCAGAGCCCTCAATGACTGCATGTGGCACATGATTATCCACAAGAACATTGCTTTAGGTGGACTTGCATATCTTCTGTGGTTATGTAGATTCAGGTTCGTACACATCAGTGACATTGCATGTAAAAAAAAAACAAAAAAACAGCTGTCCAAATTGTCACTGCTGTTGGAGGACCCCCCCCCCCCCATATTGCCCATATAAAATGGGGAGGCATGTTGGACTGAGCAGTCTAACAGCCGAGAAAAACACAGACATAGTGGGAGGGAGTAAATCAATGATCAGTGGAGGGACACAAGGAGTAGGACTGTATGCAGATGACCTGATTTGGTTAGAGGTGGACTAATTTTCTGTGCACCTCTGTGGAGATGAGGAGGTGTGGTGAGGGAGACTGAGGTCTTGGACTATAATGGGTTCAGCCAGCTGTTCTATGACTGCACCAGACTTTGTGTTTTGTGTAACCAGTGTGTTTCATACCACCAAAGTTTCTTTCTTCAGCATGCAGCAAAAGCATGAGTGACCATATTTCCAATGCAAATGAAATCTGAACTTTTATAGTTACTTGTGCATCTAGAGAAATGTCAGAAGGCGTAGTTTTAAGGAGTAATCGGCCTGCACCATTTCTATTGTACAGATTTTGCTTCCTGCATTCCTGATGAAGTTGATACTAAAACAAGATCTTTTCCCTAGGATTAGCCGTAATAATTTTTTTCTGATGTTATAAGCTAAAAACATGAAAATGTCAGGAAAATGAGCAACATGCATAACAGGTGCAGTTCCCACTTGTATGTAACTTTAAATGTGTTTTATTTTTTAATGTGTTTTATTTGTGTTACAGGTTAACTTATTCCACCAAGTAATATTTTAAGGCATTCATGTTGAAGGTGTATTCTGTATACCCACCTCACAAAAGCATGTTGGATAATTGGCTACTATGGAAGTGTTAATATATTTCCATGTGTAGAGTCTAAGATGAACCAGTTAATATCAAAAGTTACTAACTAAAAATTAAATTAAAACTAGTTTATCAACTTTGCATACTGTAGTTGAGTTCATCTTTTAAATATAAAACATAGTGGAGTATCAGTTTGCATGATTTTATTGAATGGAGGTAAATAAGTATATCCCCTTTGACAAATGGATACATGTTAAATTCAAGGTCTGCTGTGAAAAGTGAAACAATGCACAGTATGGTTCTTGAAGTAAAAATGCTTACAAATTATTTTCTTCACCTATAGCAGCCTTTTCTCTCTCTAATGTCCTGGATGTGCTTTCTTAATCTGTACCCTTTTCCCTAGCACTATCCATGTTTTTTTTTTAATAAGGAGTTGGTAGTATTAGCTTCTGTTGTGGCTATTAGTATTTTGCAGATGTCAATTGTCATATTGACTCAAACCTCAGAGCAAATGCTGAATGTTTGCTGTTTTTTTTCAGCATGACCGGTGCTGATCCAAAGATTACTGGAAGAACTTCGTGCCTGAGTTCCGTAATTTGCTAATATAACTTTCATGACCATCTCACACTTAAAGGTAAACCTTTCTGTTTGAGCTACTCTGATATGCTAAGTCAGTACTGAATATTAATTCTCTCCATGTGTCAGGAGTGTGGTCTTTAAAATAGTCAAATGAAGATCCACTTCAGTTTTTCTGAAGTTTGACTCTCTCTATTCAGGAAAACTAGACTAATGCCAGATTGTCACATTACTGAAATCACTGATACATGCCTGTTCTTATCAAGTGTATGCGTGTCTCTCTGGGATAATACGAACTGCAATGCATTTCAGCCTGATAATGCCACAACACATCAGCAGAGAGTTTGTTAGTGCTGTATGTTTTGCATGTAGAGTGTATAGTTAGTGACTTATTGTGTGTGGGTGCATGTGTGTGTATGTAAATATAAATAAATATATATATATATATATATATATATATATATATATATATATATATATATATATATATATATATTTATATATATATATATAAATAAATATAAATAAATATATATATATATATATATATATATATATATATATATATATATACCTGATGTTCGCAGTGAAACAGATACTTGAGAAGAAGCTAGAGATGAGAAGAGAGTCTAACTGGGCATTCCTAGACTTGGAGAAAGCATATGACAAGGTCCCAAGAAAGCTGATCTGGGCAGTACTGCTGTGATTTGAAGTCCCAGAAACATTGGTAGAATTAGTTCAGGCTATGTACAAGGACCCAATGACTCAAGTACGAACAGTGATTGGCCTCATAGAGTAGTTCCCAGTGGGAGTGGGTGTACACTGGTGTTCACCTTTAAGCCCACTGCTGTTCAT